>NW_026067911.1:11772590-11815876 GCF_014885135.2 Alexandromys fortis | reverse complement strand
TATGAACATAGTTGAACAAATGCTTTTGTCATATGATAGGGCATCTCTTGGGTATATTCCCAAGAGTGGTATTGCTGAGTCCAGGGGTAGGTTGATCCCAAATTTCCTGAGAAACCGCCACACTGATTTCCAAAGTGGTTGCACAAGTTTGCATTCCCACCAGCAATGGATGAGGGTACCCCTTTCTCCACAACCTCTCCAGCAAAGGCTATCATTGGTGTTTTTGATTTTAGCCATTCTGACAAGTGTAAGATGGTATCTCAAAGTTGTTTTAATTTGCATTTCCCTGATCGCTAAGGAGGTTGAGCATGACCTGAAGTATCTTTTGGCCATTTGAACTTCTTCTGTTAAGAATTCTCTGTTCAGTTCAGTGCCCCATTTTTTAATTGGGTTAATTAGCATTTTAAAGTCAGTTTCTTGAGTTCTTTATATATTTTGGAGATTAGACATTTGTCTGTTGCAGGGTTGGTGAAGATCTTCTCCCAGTCAGTAGGTTGCCTTTTTGTCTTAGTGACAGTGTCCTTTGCTTTACAGAAGCTTCTCAGTTTCAGTATTAATTTTTTTGAGACAAAGTTTCTCTGTTTTCCTTGGCCATCCTAAATCTCACTCTGTAGACTAGGCTGGCCTGAAAGTCACAGTGATCCACCTGCCTCTGCTTCCCAACTGCTAGGATCAAAGGCCTGAGCCTATATGCCTGTGCCTCAAACTCACAGAGATCTGCCTGCCTTTGCCTTCTAAATGCTGGGACATAAGGTATGTGCCACCACACTTGACTATATTTCCATTTTAAAGGACTTTCTCTATCCTTTTTATTTTCTCTCCAAGCTCCTTTTTTTCTTACTTTTAAAGGTCTAATTTCTTTTTATCATAGAGAATTTGTGTTTTCTAAAGCAAGAGATTCAATTATTTGTTTAGCTTCTGAATTGAGTTTCATTCTGTTACTGCTGAAGTCAGTCTTGTAAGAAATCAGTAAAGGTTTGCCTTGGGCCCTGTATAACCTTAGCAAATGACTCAATTTTCATTCTTCGTCAATTTTGTCACAAGCAGTCAAAGCTGCCATGTGGCATAAATCTAAGACGCAGTCATTATTTAGAGATTGCCTTTGCACATCAGCACAATCTCTCTCTGTCTAAGAAGTTGTTCTTCAGAGGTTTCCATACCTCTAGCCCTACTGGGCTATTCAATGACTTAGCTGACTCTTTCAGCCTCGCCTTCCATTGTAATTGATTACCAGACTCCAAGACTCTTTAAACCAAGTCTCTCCAGTCTCTAGGGATAATATGATTACAAGTTGACCACAAGTTTTATATCTGCTTCACAAAAGGTCAGTATGTATGAGACTATTGTTTCCTTGAATCTCCTTAATTCTAACATTTCCATAGGAATCCATTTACCCCTTGGACAAATCTATCATTCGGCAGTTCCAGTACGGTAACTAGATAAATTAAAATTAGTTATTTGAAAATTTAAGGCTGTTTCACTCCAACCTTATAATGCAATATTAAAATTGATTATACATTAAATTCCTATGTCTGGATCTAAAAATCTCTATGGTCTGTTTTACTTAAGTTTTTCTAAAATGTGTATTAGATTACTCATATTAATCAACTTTTTATGAAAAACAAAAATAATAAAACTGATGTTTAGCATTGACATTATAGAAGTACCATCTAGATTAGTTATCTTCTCTTTTGGTTGTTCCACTTTCAAACTGTCCAGCATATTACCATTCAGAGATCTAAATCCCTCCATAGTAATAATGTTTCCCAATTTTTAATGAGGGGGAAAACTATCTCTTTTAACTATTTGCTCCCTTTAAGAAACTGCAGTTGTCTTACCAAATGTGCTGACAACGTCAGTGAACTGAGAGGCATAGCATGGCTGAATGGAGAACAGAGGTGGAGAACAGCCTGGCCGAGGACAACTGAAGCTGTTAGCATGCAATTGCTAGCAACTTGCAGCTGTGAGCTGTAGGTGGCAGCCCAAAAAGAGGGGATGAAGGGAAAGCCCCACAATCTAAGGGAAAGAGAGAGAGAGAGAGAGAGAGAGAGAGAGAGAGAGAGAGAGAGAGAGAGAGAGAGCGCTGTCTGAAAAGCACACAGGGGATTGTGTGGAAAAGCATGTATGGTGGGGGGGGGGATGTGTGAATGCAGAGCCAGTTGGTCTAGGGTGGGTAAGTCTTGTGGCTTTTGGAACTCAGGTGCTTTTGGAGTTGGGTGGCAGCTGGAGACTGTTTCAGAGAGGCTACTACAGGAAAATCCCAAACTACCTTAGAAGCTTGGGTGAAAAACAAAAGAAAGCCTAGCCAGGCTCAGCAGGATCTCTGAAGGCAGCTCCAATCTGTGCTAGTGGCAATAAAGTCACAATCATGTAATTTTCCTTGAATTCTCACCTTTAAGTTGGGCACCAAAATGTAGTTCTATTAGGTCTTAATAATAACTCCCCACAGTCAGATATAAGGAAAAATGCTAAGAGATCAGAGAAACAAAGGAGCCAAACCATTTATTCAATATCACCAATGAAAGTTACATTTTTAAATTAAACCGTAGTTGGACAGTCCCTTTATTACCTGGAGTTAATTAATAGAGTTTAGAGAAGAAAATACTGTCAATGAGAAAAAATATATATATTGTAATTTATTAATTTAAAATTTTTGACAGGACCAAGAAACAGTTGATGCATTCAATAAAATATGGTAACATGTAATGATGAATTTATGATTTGCTCAAACCTTGATAAATTCTATGTTAACAAATTTATGAATTTTTACTTTCAAAGTGTTTGAAAAATAACAATGTATGTTCTTGTCTTCTTTGGATTCACTAAAGTAATGAGTATCAATACATCTTTTAAAAAGGGTATCCACTGGAGAATGATTTTGAACAATATACCAGAGAGAATCATTTAAAAGCATTATGTCTCAGCAAACCCCTTCAATGAGTTATTCATAGATTTTTCAAGTGATACCATATAATAATGACATTTTATTGTATAGTTTTGATTTGGGACATTTAGATTTTATATTTATTATTTACATAGTATTCACCAAGTGCTAAATCATGCTAGGATTTTTGGCACAAAATCCTTTTTTTTTTAAGATTGAAATAATGGAAAGAAGATTTAAAATCCAACTTTGGCCAGGTGATGGTGGTATACCCCCTTTAATCCCAGCACTCAGGAGGCAGAGGCAGGTGGCTCTCTATGAGTTTGAGACCAGCCTGGTCTACAAGAGCTGATTTCAGGACAGGCTCCAAAGCTACAGAGAAACACTATCTCAAAACAACAAAACAAATAAATAAAATTAAAAATAAGCTTTGCATACCAAAAGGAAAGGAAAATGAAATCCCAGGTGTCTAATGATTATGATAACAAGATAGGCAACTAAGATTGCCCAAACCTTCCAGTCATGGATCCTCAAAGCAGGCACACAGCATTGATTTCCCTATCTAAGAATTTTCTTCAAATAACAACTTTAAGTGACAACAATTCCATTAACAACTCTTATTCCATGGTATACGTGGTAGCACATATTAATTTTCATCTTTGTAGGATCTAGAATAACACAGGAAATAAACCCTAAGGGGCGTGGCTATGAGAAATGACCCATATTACATTACAAGTTTCGATTTAAAATTGATGGTGTTATTCCCTGAGCTGACAAATAGGAGAAAGAATGTAGAGCTGAATCTCTTGCTTTCTGATATGTCAATTTGACTAATTATGTGAGGCTCTTGCAGCCATGACTTCCTAACAGGATGGAGTAAACCTTGGAACTGTGGGCCTCTTCTGAGTTGTGTCTTATGAAAATTGTTTAACCACGAGAAGATAAGTAACAAATGCAATGTGACAATATATACTACATGCTTTATTTCAAATTTTGCAATCTAGTACTAATGGTAGTCGTCTCTTACTATAGTTGTTATCGTTTGGATCTTGAATATCACCCAACTGTCTATGAGTTCATAGCTCTTTTCCAAGGCCAGCTGTATTAGGAGTTGGATCTTTAAGATCTGTGGCCTGCCAGATAGTCTCTTGATACTGGATGCTACAGTGGTAACAGTGCTACAACTGGGTGGTATAGTGAAAAATTCTTTTAGGTTTTTATTTTGTGTTTTCCTTTTTAGGCAACAAGTGACTGAGTTTGTTTAAATATCCACTTGCTGTGTGATATCTTGCAACAGGCTACAAGGCAGCAGAATTGACTCAGCATGCATTAAAACCTCTAAACATGTAAGTCAAAATGATTGTATTTTTGAAGAAATTGATTATAGATATTGACACAGTAAAAGAAAGCTGAATGACTGATAATTCCTCAAAGTTGTAGTAGAAGAAAGATTGTTATGAAACTTGTCTTTTTTAATTCTACACTAAATGTATATGTATTGTATGAGGTCACTTGTTCCTGGCTGCTCAGCCTCAAAATAACCACAAAGAAACTGTATTAATTCAAACACTGCTTGACCAATGACTCTAGTGTATACTTAGCAAGCTCTTACACATTAAATTAACCAATTTCTATTATTTTATATTTTACCATGAGGCTCCTCACCTGCTGGCAAGGTTCTAACTGGTGGCTTATGACTGTCTATAGCAGTGGCTTCATGGCTTTTTCTGACTCTACCTTCTTTCTCCCAGCATTTATTTTAGTTTATCTGAGTAATAGCTAAATAAGCCATGCAAAACATGGCACAGCCTGGAAATACCTCTGTGTATGGTGGCAGGAATCTAACCATGCTCTCTTGCCTGTGCATCCTAGCAGACCTGACCCCATTGCCTTCCTAGGCAGGGGGGACACTGAGCCCCAGCCATGTTCTTAGCTACTTTCCTCTTAGCCCCAAGCAGACTTACCAGCAGCAGGGCCCACAAACCCCATTCAAGTGCTCTTTAGCCAAACCTCCCCAAAGAGTCAGAGCCTTTTGTTCAGGTGAACTAGGAAGCTGCAGCTTTGAAACTGCAGGGTTTTTGTTGTTGTTGTTGTTTGTTTTGCTACTACTTCTGAATCAAGGAAACCTCTCTTAAAGGAACCACCAGCAAACAGAACATGAAGCTGCCTTAAACTCTGTTTTGTTTTTTTTTTCCTAAAATTCCTTTTCAAGCCTTTTCAGGTTTGATGTGGATTTAATTGGCACACATTGGAGTGCCAACTTGTATGAACCTGCTTGTTTGTTCCCAGCTGCTAAGCCCCAAAATAACCACACAGAAACTATTAATTCAAACACTGCTTGACCAATGACTCTAGTGTATTCTTAGCAAGCTCTTACATATTAAATTAACCCATTTCTATTATTCTATATTTTAACATGAGGTTCATGGCCTACCAGCAAGGTTCCAGTTAGCAGCTTGTGTCTCTCTCCAGCTGCAGCTCCATGGCTTCTCCTGGCTCCACTTTCTTTCTCCCAGCACTCAGTTTAGTTTTCCCCACCTACCTCTATTCTGCCCTGTACAGGCCTAAGACAGCTTCTTTATTAACCAATGGTATTCACAGGATACAGAGTGGAATCCCATATCACATGTATCTGTTAATTCCATGAATAAAACATTTGTAAACTTTGAAAGGGTTGATAAATTTTCCTACTAACATTTAAGAAGCACCTTAAGATTTAAGACTTTTCAAAATTTTTTTAAAAATTATAAAATGAAATAATTACAGTATAGTCACTTTTAGAAGAATCCTTATTCAGATAACATCTTTATGTTCCGTTAAAACTATGAAAATAAATAGTAGTGAATTTGGAACTGAAGGACAGGGTTGAAAATTAGTATCCTCATACACAGGTGAGGTAGTTCCATTTCTAAATATTAAGTTCATCCTAAACTCTCTCTGTCTTCAAGTACTCATCCACTCCATGAGATTAAGTCAGAGAGATCCATTCACCCTCCCAAATAGGTCTTTAAGTATATGTTATTGGCAGAAATGTAGTCACATTGTTCAGTCACACATTTTAAGGAAAGTTGTGAGCTATGGCTTTTCTCGATGGAATGATCCATCATGACGACTGACATAAAATCAACTGAAAAGAAATGGGTTGTCTTCTGCAGCTATTGGTCGCAAACTTATGACACGGAAATTGTCACCCCGCATTTACAAGCTACTCTAAATGGCAAAAAGCTTTAGGCAAGTGACTACACAGTGTAAGACAGGCCATATAAAAGTATAAAACTATTATTTTAAGTGGGCAGTAAGAAACGTTTAGGAAGATGAATGGTTATAATTTTATGTGGATTGACAAAATGGAAGAAAAGATAATGTTGGGATGTTTTGAAAGGTATATATTTTATTTAAATGTGTTCTAATTTAAAACTTCTTTTTATAAACTCTGCAATAAAGAAGACTTATTTTAAAAACATATTTCCCCAAATAGATAACTTTTCCTTTTTCTTGGATTTTGATTCATTTATGTTTTTCTTTTAGACATTATAACTCTGAGGTGATTTCTCTGTGACTTACTGTCACTAAACAATTAGTCTGAGTTTTCAATCATCATATTTTTTGGGGGGGCATTCTGATTAATATTTTTTTATTTCAAACTATCAATTATGTTTTTTGGATATTTTTATTCTGTAAGAATTATAATCCTGACTTTAAAATGAAGGGAAAGCAAGAATAGTATGGGAGAGAAGAGGCAGTATGTTCAGAAGATTGAATAAGCAGAAAGTAATTAAAATACACATGCCCTTGAGATTGCAGAATTCTGAATTCTGCAAGCCTATCTGCTTTGAGGCCATACCTGCATATATGTAATTATGCTTTTGCTCCTGCAGAAGACTACCAGAAATATCTGGTATTAGTTTTCTGTAAAAATAAAAAGCTTATTTATTTATTTTTTTTTAAATAGCCAGGCAGTGGTGACACATGTCTATTATCCCAGCTCTCAGGAGGCAGAAGTAAGTCAATCTCTGTGAGTTTGGGGCCAGCCTGGTCTACAAGAGCTAGTTCATGGACAACCTCCAAAGCTACAGAAAAACACTGTCTCAAAAAGAAAAAAAGAGTATAAAGGAAAATTTAGGGCTATATCCATTGAACACATCTACAGTGATACATTTAAAAAACAAATTCAGAGGACATGAGGCCATAAAGAGCAATTTGATGAGTTATATTTGATAACTATACTCTCATTTTCTTATCTTTCATATTAAATCAGTAGTTACATTTCCTTCTGTGACAGTCCCACAAGATATATATTTTTAACATTTATTGAAATTTAAGAAAATTAAAAAAATTAAGGGAGTATTCGTCCATTTGCCTTAACTTCATAATTACTTTTATGAATATGAATACTAAAATTATACCAAACATATATTACACAAATAAGCTGGTAAGCATTAAATATTTGTGGTATATATTAACATGTTTGGTTTCTTCATTTTACTTATAAAATGCCTTACACAAATATATATATAAATATTATATATACATATGTATAAAATATATATATATAGTCTCTATTGTACATTGTGTGCATGGGTGTTTTTTCATGTTATATTATTATGATACTATTATGTATGTTCCTTTACTATTAATTTATCACAATTATCAGCATATAAAACAACATTTTTTTCTTTCAGTTTTCAAGTCACATCACTCATTATTTAAACTGACATAAGGAAAATAAATCTGAACAAATTGTTTCAAGTAGAATACTGATATGAAGTTTGAAATGAATTACTTTCAACAGCGATGTAACAGTATTTAACAGGGATCTATGCGTAGATGAGTATTACTACAAGGTCCCAGGCCACTATGTGATTGTCTAAATTTAATAAAATAGAGTAGAAACCCCATAAATTCAAATAGTTTGGTTAGTATAAGATTATTTTTATATATGTTTTCAGGACTGAATATTTGATATCGAATAGCAAACTTGTTTGCTCTTGCCTGGCTAGGATTACTTCTACTTTCAGAATTTTTAGTTGTTAGTAGTCCGTTTTGGGATGTATGTAACAACAACTAGTAAAGAAAAAGATTTTGAATTTGAAAGATGGCATGTACCAAACAGGCATGTACCAAAATTAGTAAATTAATAATGCTTTTACATGAAAAACCACAATAAATAACTAATGTGAAAAATTATATTTAGGGACACTTTTAAATTGAATAATTTAAAACATTTTGGTACATGCATGTTTTATGATGCTACTATGATATATTTTTATGCTTCAGTTTGTTACTGGAATGTAGGAATGTACTAATTGTTTTGATTTAATTAGTCATAAAAATATAGATATGAGAATATCTCTCTAGTTATCATTATTGTAAAATCAAAAGTATTTCTCACTTTTTTAATTTATCTATACTTTAGAGTTAGAGATGGGTCTTTATTTAAAACTCTGGTCTACAAAGTTAGAGTTTTCCATTGACTCAGGAGGCAGAGACCTTCACAAGCTTTGCAATCTTTTGCTTAGATGTTGCCTTTGCTGAGGCATTGAGAGCAGCCATTGCTGCCTTCTTTGATGCCTACTTAACGTTTTGGCTTTTTTTTTAATTTATCCATTTATTAAAGATTTCTGTCTCTTCCCCACCACCGCCTCCCATTTCCCTCCCCTCCCCCAATCAAGTCCCCCTCCCTCATAATTCGTGATCTTAGAGAAGCTAAATAAGAAGGAGAAACGTTTTGGCTTTTATGGCACCCCTAAGAGCCTGCTGCTACTGATCCTTCCACTGTTTCGGATTCCTCTTGTACATCATCTCTACAAGAGATGTGCCAGTGTTGGCCCATGGGACACCGATTAGACAATGGCTCTCTTCTTTGAATCTCTTCCAACTATCCTTTTTTGTGTGTTTAGTTCTGTAGCAAGCACTCCAGTTTATCTACCAAGGATCTTTTTGGAATGGAATGAAGTCCCATATTTTGCATTAAGAAACTGAGAATCATTCCCATTGGCCTTTGACTTCGGGCTGCTGGTGTCTGTTCAATTCCACAGCTTGATCTTCAGGGTGAGGGCTGCCAGCCCTCAGAAGGAAAGATGGTGGTAAAACTATTGTGTCTCTTGATATAATCTAAAGCCTTCCACAGTGTTTCTGTAATAAAACGTAGATAAATGATCAAAGACAATAAAGAAAATCATGTTACACAGATCAGTGATCTGCTCCTGCTCTTAGATATCAAATTACATATTAAATTATTTATATTAAAATGTTATAAAAAATCTAGGTTGACAGCAAGTAAATAAAACAATTCTTTTAAGGACATCAATTTTGAGCTAAAAGAACTCATTATATAGAAGTAAAGAAAAGATCTTTCCAAAGAATGGGTCCGGGTTAGATTCCAAAAAATAAAGGTAAATGAATACAACCTGTCATGTATGATGCAATAGAGGAAGGCTAATTCATGTTGCCCATTGTAAATGTCAGGAGCTTACCTACTGAACCTGAGGGATCTCAGCAAGACTGAAACAAGTCTATTTCAAGCAATCAGGCTGTTTATATGCTTACCATAATAGGATATACTAGTAGTTTGCAAGATTGGCAGGGCATAGAAAATTAATATATAATGCTAAATATTCAGTCAAGGTTTTCATGCTTCAAGCTCTATGGAGCACAGAATCACACTTGAAACCTCTACGCTTTGCTTACTAGGGGAGTGAAGGGGATTCCTAGGAACTAAAAATACATGCAAATTGCTCCAGAAGCCTTAACACCTTAAAAACACTATGGCACATGCCCTCAAGGCAGCTAGACAAGACCAACTCCATGATTATGTGCAGACTAGACCATAATATAAATAAAATATAAATACTGAAAGATATTATATGAAGATATTTTCAGGACATGAGTAAATTATTTTAAAAAAAATAAGATCATAAATATAAATTTATAGAAAAGTGATATTAATTGGCCTACATTAAAATGGTGAAGTTTTGTTATTGAGAAAATATTTTTGTTAGAATGAAAATTGTTGAAATAGGAGCAGCAGTGCTGCGTCCCCAGCACCCGGCCGCCCTCATGGCTAGGTTATGCCCAGAAATAATTACATGGAAACTGTATTTTTTTAAACACTGCCTGGCCCATTATCTATAGCCTCTTATTGGCTAGCTCTTACATATTGTTCTAACCCATTTCTAATATTCTGTATAGCCCACAAGGTGGCTTACCAGGGAGGATCTTAACCTGCGTCTGTCTGGAGTGGGAGAATTATGGCGACTCCCTCGACTCAGCTTCTTTTCCCCAGAATTCTCTTCTGTTTATTCTACCCACCTATGTTCTAACCAATAAAATGGGCCAAGGCAGTTTCTTTATTATAGTTAACCAATGTCCTTCCTCCATCAAAAATTCCAGGATATTGCATTTAAAGGGAGAGATAACCATAAATAATATACAGTGGAACTTTTTTTGTTGTTCTTTTTTAAGACAGGGTTTCTCTGTAGCTTTGGAGACTGTCCTGGAACTAGCTCTGCAGACCAGGCTGGTCTTGAACTCACAGAGATCCACCTACCTCTGCCTCCCGAGTGCTGGGATTAAAGGCATGCGCCACCACCGCCCGGCTTGAAACTTTTTCTTTATTTGTACAAAATGATCAAATTATTCTCAAATTTATATATCTGGAAATAAACAGTTGGATTCGTTTGGGATGGTACTTTATGAATAATACTCATGTTAATGTAATTATATAAAAAGTGTGACACAAATCATAAAATATAAATGAAGTATAGATGTATAAGGTATGTATATATATATATATATATATGTATATGTGTATATATATAATAGAGAAATGAGAGAGGAGAGAGAAAGACAGAGGGGGAGAGGGTGAATGATTGTTACATATTTACTTGAGTATGCTTTATGGTACTTATAGCATTTTTTAAAAAAACATAAACCAATGGTTCAAAAGGCTGAATTTAGCTCTACAAAGAATATGTTTTATGATTAAACAGCGCAAAGAAAATTCAGTATATTCATTTCTTGAAAAGTGATTTGTGTAGGAAAGCTGCTAATTTATTATCTCCCAAAAGACAGAATTTATTAAGAGTAATTAAAAGGAGAACATAACAAAAAGGGCAATCCACAGGAGAGCCTGCTGTTCCCATTAGTCTTGTATTAGATAAAAAACATTAAAGTTTCTTGCAAAATGGCCATGGTAATTATTACAGGAACTGGTATTAGAAGAGAAAATTAGTTAGAAACTAAAAATGAAGAGCAAATGTAAAATAATTAGCTAAAATGTCATAATAACTCTTTGGAAAATTACTTTAGTGGTTCCTAGCAATAATAAGCATCACTTTGTCTGGCAGGTACATTCACAAGTAGCTATGAATCACCATCAATATAGCACAGAGAGCTTGGTGCATGAAGCTTCCCATGCAGTGCCCCTCAAAAGGCAAGGGCTGAAAAGATATATCTTATTCAACCTGAATAACCTAGATTCTGTCTACTTCCCACTGTGACAATGAATGCTTATCATTTTTCCACTCAAGTATTTCTTATAGATTTTGCTTTCATATTTATATTACCTACTGGTCCCTCTTCATGTAACACTTATATCATATTTACTATTCAAATGTTTATAGTATTAATATAAACTGGATATTAACCTTGATCAAAAAGATGTTTAAAATAAGTATTTCTGATGTCTTAATAGCTCACTATTCACAAAACATTTGCAACAACATGCCCATAAACTAATTCCAAATCAAAAGTGAATTTCAAATTTATATTTTATTCAATAAATATTCAGATACTATAGTAGGGGGCTGCTTGTTTGTTTAACAGCTGCCCATACTCTTAAATTAATCACACAGAAACTACATTATTTAAATCACTGTTTGATCCATTAGTTCTAGCTTCTTATTTGCTAACTCTTATATCTAAATTTAACCCATCTCCATAAATCTGTACATTACCACGAGGTCATGGCCTACCAGCAAAGTTTAAGTGTGTCTGTCTCCACGGAGGCTTCATGACCTCTCCTTGACTCTACCTCCTTTCTCCTAGAATTCAGTTTAGTTTTCCCCACCTAAGAAAGTTCTGCCCTATGAACAGGTCAAGGCAGTTTAGTTTCTTTATTCACCAATGGCATTCATAGCATACAGAGGGAATCCCACATCAAGATACCTCTGAAGTTGTGTTGTATTAAAGGACAGTGTATTCCTAGGCATGTTCAATTTGGGTTTTCATTGTTTCAGAAAATAAACACATAGATATTAATTAATACTCTCATAAGGTATGTAGCTTGCTAAGCACAGATTCTTTAATTAATAATTTGTTAAATGGTTTGGAACTAATATTAATTTTAATGCAGATATTGCAATTTTCACAGACATCATACAGTACAATTAAAAAAGTAATTAGTTTCTCATTTATGGAATCATAAAATATTTTAACGTATGGATAATTGAATGTCTAATTATAAGTTTATATTAGAGACAAGCTGGTTTTGGAATTTTTAATTTACATTTTAAAAGAAATTTAGACATTTGGTATTTAATAAAATTAAGATTTGAAACATATGAAAAATGTACTATTAGTACAATAAATATGTTGCATAAATTTAAAACTCATACAATTATTTCCTATTGAAGTTTTGGTAGAGTTGCATATGTAATAAGTACCTTATAATTTAAACATATTGAGGGTTTAAGTGTTAGATTGCTTAGTACAGGGTAGTAAATAAATTATTAAAACCTAGAGCCCACAAATGCAGCATTTTGTAATCCTAATGCATTATTACTTCATAGAGATAGCATCTTCCCTAAAAACATTCAGAAATAGAATATCAACGAAAGTAGAAAATCTTACAGAAGTGATTTCTACCCATAGGTATCTCCCTAACCCTCTGTATCCACAAAGGACTCTGATTTTCAACACAGGCTTCTTCTACACTTGTTTGATGTTTGACTCTTTTGACTTTCAGGGGAGTCCACCACACACCTCCCAAAAAAATCTCATAAGGATTCTTATTCTTAGTTAGGAATGTCTCACCTTAGCTTGGCTTGTTTCTTGCCAACTTGTTTTTATATTATCCCATCTATCTTTGGTTTTGAGGCTTTTATTTTTCGCTATTCCTGTATACGTCCTGTATACATTTTCTTTCCTTTTTACTCTATGTCTGGATGTGTAGCTGGGTGACTGGACAGGTGTCTGGCCCCTGAAGCCCTACTCTTTCCCCTATCTCTTTTAGATCCTTCTTTCTCCCAGATCTCTCTCCTATTTATCCTCTCTGCCTACCAGTCCCACCTACTTCTCTCTCCCGTCTCACCATTCTCCGATCAGCTTTTTATTAGACCATTAGGTGTTTTAGACAGGCACAGAGTTAAACAAACACAACATCAAACAACGTAACATACTTTAAAACAATACTAACGAACACTGACCCAAGTTTCCACACTGCACTTCAGTGCTCCCTCCACTCAGTGGAGGAGATGTGCTATCTGGACCAATCACCACCACCCATAACACATTTCTCCATAACATTGCTTTCTTTATGACTGACTGCATCTTCTCTCTGTTCCTGAAGGTGATCCTTTCCCTTTAGAATTCCTGGGGTCATAGATAAAGGGCCTCTTCCACATGGAAGGATACATCTTTTAACTTTTTTCTATACTCAGGACTTCTGTCCTTCCTGGATATTCAATTCTTCATCCATCTCAAAGAAAGAACTTGCCAATCTTCTAGAGGTGCATTGCATTCCTCTTTATAAGACAGAACTTTATGAGACAGAACCCTCTTCACAGAACTCTTTACCCAAATTCTTTGGTACACAGTATTTAATGATGTTACTCTTTTTAGGTTGATCTTTGTTGAATCTTTAAAATAGTGAAACTCTTACTCCATCTAAACGTCTAACAGTAGCTTGATAATAACCAAATATGAGGAATCCATAAAAAAAAAATCAAATGTTCAGGCTATCCCCAATGATGCTGATTACTTACTGTAAAGAAGGGTTCTGTTGTCTTGTTTCATGGTAGTAGTTTAGGATTGTATTTATCATTACTCCATACCCTCTGCAAAGGGGAAAACAATACTCCAAGTACCTTTGTTCAGGAAGTATGCACTGCATCTTCACCCTACTTGCTGATAAATCTGGAAAAGAATAAGAACTTTCCACAGGACTTGAACTAAGCATTTGACTTATGACCTGGAAGGATTTTTGCTGGATGCAATTTCCTGTTCCTTCTTAATGAAAACAAATAGGAGTATATTGATGAGCAATTCAATATTAGAATTTTCCATGATTGATGTCATTAAAATAGCACACTTAAACAATTCGAGTCCTAATATCTAGTGCCTTGGAAGAAACCATAGTCAAATCTATAACAAAACATACATGAAACATCCCCACTCCAGTGACCAGGCAAGTATTTATGCCTGTGAACTCTGCAACCTGATACAGTTTCTATAATCCCTGTAAACATGCCCAGGTATCTGCTTTGCTTTCCTTTGTTGTTGTCATAACTTTGGTAGTGAGATTGTTTTCTATCTTGCTGACCCACAGTGAGTTACTGTCACATTGAGAAAGAATTCTATTAGTTTATTCTTTATTTCAACTTCTCATCAGTGGGCAATTTCTTTGCTGTGAAATATGGAAATTTTTGAACATTTTTAACTCACATATGAAGAATTCTTTGGAAAGTGCGTTAGATAATGAAGTTACTAAAGGGTCTATCTTGCTGTGGTTACAAACACATTTAGAAACTCAGATATCTATTCTGTTTTCTCCCCCTACTTACTATTGATGATTGGCAAATTGTTAGTCATAATAAGTTTTGATATAATGCCAATTTTAACAAGTAAAATGTATGTGTCACAACAAGGTTGAAATTTTCTTCCTTAAAATACAGAGATATAATGTGGGACACTCTGCAAATATATCTGTTCTTCACAGCACAGAATCCATCATGGAACTCACCCTAATAAAGATATAAATAAAACACGTAACATGTCTGTTAGATGCAATGATGCAATCTGACAAATCAGGCTCATAGCCCAGGGTCAAACTATCTGGATGGAAACTTAATGTAAAATGTAGGTAGTGAATGTAGTGTCCTAAATATTCCTTAGACAAACTGTTCAAGTGTGATTATTCTGCTGTATTTTATAGACACAGCTTTACAATTTTGAGTGTCTTTCCAGCCCAGATCAGGGAAATCAGACCTTAATGAACGCTGATATTTGTTTAGACTTTGGCTATCTATAGTCAAAATATATCACCTTCAAAAAGATTCAAAAGAGCTTTCTATCCTGGCCATCTCTGGAGAGATTGTATTGATGTACCTAATATTTTTATTGGGATATTACCTGAAAATTTATGCATGAATATATACTACTATTGACATTTTCTGATATTCCATGTGGAGTGATCATTTCTACTGAATATGACCTAAGATATCACCAGCCTTTTACCTTTCTAGGAGACAAAACCTGAAAATCCAAAGTTTGAGCATTACTGTTATATGCCTGCCTTGTTGCATCCTACAGGGTAATTTCAGTGTTTGGCCTCAGTGCTGTCAAAAGCAGGCATGGTTACCCATCACTTAGTCTTTATGAAATATACTGTTAGGAGTTTTATGGCACAACTTTATAGTTTAATAATTGCAACCAAATTTGCAACCATGAGCATAGTACAGGTGTGAAACATGTCATCAATGTCTTCTCTGGAGAAGATTTAAAATGTATTTACTCGATAAGCAACAATACAAATACAATTAAAAAGTGTTTAAGAGTATTTGGATATTTAAGAATTTCCTATGCAGTTGAGTGTGTGCCATACCTGGTTTTAGTGGCTGTTGCTTCATGTATGATATTCAACATAGTAGATTTAAAAGTTTTGTTTGTATATTTCTAGTTGTATTCATTCCCTCTAGAAATCATAATGGTTAGATAGTTCTTAGTATGAAGATCCCCATCAACTGCATTGTACTATGAACTTGTCACAGATGTTCTCAATATTCAAGATAACCTGTAACAGAATCACAAGCACTAAAGTCTCTGCAAAAATGCATATTTACCCTGTGTGATTAGCACTTACTTTAATGATTAATAAGTGTATAAGGATATGAAAATGCTTTTTAGAATTATGAAGTATCATAATTATACTTCTTTTCAGAAGTTTTTCTTTGCTTTTGTACATCCATCAATTTTATTTTCTATAATTTCCCAATGTTCATACCTACTTGATTTGGGAAAAAGTTCTTCAAATAATCTGTCAATTTTTTGTGGTTTATGAGGTCTAAAGAAAGTGGGTGTCATATCCCCAGAATATGAAACTGGCCATCACCAATGCAGAATATCATTTTGTATTAGTCTTAAATAATGTGCAGAGCAAATTGGCTGTCATTTGCATCCTCTTTAAAAAATACAGACTTGATTTATTTTGCTTTCTTTTCTATTTTCCTCACTTCAAATTTCTATTAGCTTCAATTGATTTTACCTTATTTGTAAGTTGATTTTGGAAGTAATAAAATAATACTGGCTTAGTAAACAGACTTTTCTCTGTTACAACACCAACGTGTGTTCTCAGAGATTAGTAAATAATTTCCCCTTTGTTTAAATACAGACATCTAACATTTTCCCAGATGTCTATAAATTACAGAGAAAACCATGCCTCTATATTTGATATTTTCATAGAGGTTTACTCTATTAGAAAAAAATTCAGTTCACTTCTGAAGCAGAATGATTAAAAAATACTACCTTCCTTCTATAATTATATGTCTGCTCCTTTCTTCTTTCTTTGTCCTCCCTCCATTCTTCCTTTCCTCCTTATCACCTTGCTTTCTTTTTCCTCCTACTTGTCCATGTGTGCATCCAAAAACCACACCCGGAAGGAATCTTTTGACTGTCCCAGAGGTGCAGGATGTATGGTGTACCTTTAATTCCAGGGCTTCTGGCTGGGTGGCAAGTATGTTCGTCTGCTGATTCAGGTCACATGTCTGGATTGTTGTTTAAGCCCTACGACCGACACTTAATATGCAGTCTGCTTTTCTGCTCCTCACACTGATAATCATCTTAAATCATGGTAGATCCATGCTGTAGCATCAACACAAAACAAAATAAAAGTCACTTCATAACTATTTGCTTTTACTTACCAGAGAAATGGGTGTTTACATGAAAATACCTGGAGTAAACTTTCTCCTACTGAAGTTACCCTTGACTTCATCACCAAATTGTTAGCAAACTCTAACATTTCTTGTTAAATTATACCAGAATGTACATACTATTAAACTAAATACAATTGACTGAACTTAGAATTATATATTCTGCTTAAATAAAACCCAATTTTTTACTTAATTCCTTAAATTGGTCCTTAAAACAGTTAGACAATCTGTGAAAATTCGGGCAAGGAAAAATATGACATTCAAATGACATCTGGATTTTCATCTTCTTGAAATACCAGGGAAAATGCATCTTTATCAGTAACACATTGGTATTTGCTATTATCACCTTACAACTTGTGCCAGTTCATCTTAATGCTCAAGTTGACACAACATAGTATCACCCAGGAAAAAGTATTCAAGAAGAATTTTCTTGATCTGGTTGACATATGGACATTGGTTGGGCGAAGGTATTCAGTGGTAGTTGATGTAGAAAAATCCACCCTGAATTTAGGTGGCGCCATTTTATAGACTTGGACTTTATACTAAAATAGTAACCTAGTTGAGCAGGGATTAAGCAAGTAAGCAAGAACTACTTTGTTATTTCTGTCACTCTGTGTTTCTCTCTCTCTCTGTCTCTGCCCCCATATACCTACTTCTCACTTGAGTTTTAAGTTCTTTATTTCAAGGAAAGAAAATGCTTTTCTGTTCAGGAGCACGGATGAACTGAAACATACAGCATCCCTGAAAACTCCCATGTACCATG
Organism: Alexandromys fortis; assembly: GCF_014885135.2. Taxonomy (NCBI): domain Eukaryota; kingdom Metazoa; phylum Chordata; class Mammalia; order Rodentia; family Cricetidae; genus Alexandromys; species Alexandromys fortis. The sequence continues at coordinate 11,798,082 of NW_026067911.1, read as the reverse complement.
GGTGAAAACTCCAAAGAAAGAACATCATGGAGTCTGTGGAAATTACATTTCCTAATTTAAAAATGCTTTGAGCATGCACTTCTTTTGTAATAATCCTCATAATATTTAAGGAGATGACATTGATCCTTTATAGGCCTTAATAACCTCAGTTTGGGTATCTGTGAATGGACTTAGAATGTTTTATTTTTCTAGAGATGAAATTTGAATGATATGTTTTAGATTATCTTCATACATTCGCTGCATACATGATACCTTAGTGAACTGGGAGGTCTGGCATGTAGTAGTGATGGACTAATGCTTTCTGTAGTTGATATTGAAACTTATTTTAGCCTTCCGTAATTTGCTCTACTGATACTTTTGTAGTAATGAAACCTAGCTCACTGTATCACTGCAAGAGCTGAAAAAGTTATTGAAGGTGCCTAATATGCTTGGCTTTGATGTGTCTGAACTTTAAATATTAAAGTGAAGAGGGAAGTGATAGGTATTAGATAATATAATAATTTAAAAACATTATTTTTATGCAAACATACTGTGCTAGAGATAGCCTTCGCACTGAATACCCAAGATCCCAAGGGATAGTGCTCAAGACAGACAGTATTCAGCATGTGCAGTTTGGTATATTTTTGGTCTTCACTATGTACTTGATTCTCTGCGATTCTGCCTTGAATTCCCCTCTATGATTTACTGTAAGCTGGAATCATAACCAAATGAACCTTTTTCTCCTAAGGTGTTTTTGTTGTTGTTGCTCATGGTATTTTATTACTGCAACAGAATTAAACTAAGGCACTATTGTATGATAAAAACAGAAAAGTCTATTTGTATTAAATCAGACAGCTTTTAAATTCTTATCATTGTCTCATTTTGTATAATTTTATATTACTTCTATGTTGACATGTTATATATATATATATATATATATATATATAGAGAGAGAGAGAGAGAGAGAGAGAAAGGCAATCACAGTTATGTAAATACCAGACTGCACAGTGCTTATATTTCTTGGGTTAAAAAATGCATGAATTTTATCCAGATGTGAAAATAATTTTTGTAATTTTAAAACCTAAAGTAGGAGAACTTGTGAGATGTCAGTTTATAAATAGACATTTATTTAAAAATAAAGTGCTATAAATAATAACTAGCTAAAGCATATTTTCTACGTCTAGACTGAAATGTCCATCTTAGTCCTCCATCACTTCTTGAACTAACAACAAAGTTATAAATCCTATGAATCTCCTAAAATTATATATTTTCTGTTAATATTGGTTGATGAGTTATATTTTCCAGAAAAGTCTTGAACTTCAGCGCTCATATAATACTCCTGCCTCAACTTCCTAAGCAGCTGATACTGTAGGCTCCTCAGTCATAAGCAGCTTTTCTCCTACTCTTTAATCAATATTTAAATTGGTATTTATTCATATTAAACCTAGCTGAATTATATTATTTTTCCTAAATTATCTTTGCTTGGATTATTTAAATTCCCATTTTATGAGAAAATTTGTAGTTCAAAAGTTTTTGAAAACCACAAAGCTTCTTTTTATTCTAATGCACATATTGAAAAGGAGGTAAGAAAAATAACAGTCACCAGTTTTTTGTTGTTTGTTGTAAGTTAAAACAATTTCCATAATTTCATGATTGCAACCAAGTAGTCTAAGTCATTTATGATCTATTCCTTTTTATTTCTTGGTTTTATTTGTTTTTATCTTATGTTTTTCTAACCAAAGTTTCTCCTCCCTCCACTCCTCTCAGACCCAAATGCCCACTCTTCCTCCCATTTAATTATTTTTTTCAGATACAGGCTAGCCTCCCGAGGATATCAACCTGCCATGATATATCTAGTTGTTACATAGCTAGGCACCTCCTCTTTTACTAAGGCTAGGTGAGGTAATATAGTAGGAGGAGTGGGTCCCAAAAACTGCTAATAAAGTCAGAGACTGTCCTGCCTCTCGTGTTACGAGTCTCACAAGAAGACCAAGTTACAGAATTGTAGCATATATACAGAGGTTTTAAGTTGTTTCTATGCAGGCTCCCTAGTTGTTAGTACATTCTCTGTGAGCCCCTTTGATCCTCCTTTGTTGGTTCTCTGGGTTTTCTTGTGGTGTCCTTGACCATACTGACAACAACAATCATTAATTCCTTTCTTCCACAGGATCCTTAGAGCTCCAGTTAGTATTTGGCTGTAGGTCTCTGTATCTGTTGGTGGTAATGGTTCTCCTTTACATTACCATCAATATTCACTTATGATTATATGCAATGTTTGTCTTTTGGATCTAGAATACCACATTCAGGATCATTTTTTTTTTCTAGTTCCATCTATTTGCCTTTAAATATCCCGATAGCATTGCTTGTGTCAGCTAATTAACACTTCATTGTGTAAATGTACCGCATTTTCTTTATTCGTTCTTCTGGCAGAGGACAGCTAGGTTGTTTGCTGCTGGTGTTTATTACAAATAAAGCTTCTGAGAACATAATTGAGCAAGTGTCCGTGTGGTATGGCGGAACACCCTTTGGTTATATACCCAAGAGTTTTATAGTTGGGTCTTGACCAAGATCAATTGCTAATTTCCTTATGAACCTCCATATTGATTTCCAAAGTAGTTGTAAAAGTTTATACTGCTATGAACAAAGGAGAAGTGTTCATTCGTTCCACGTCTTCTCCAGTATGAGCTGTTACATGTGTTTTGATCTCGTCTAGTCTTACACGGATAAGATGGAATCTCAGTGCCTTTTTGATTTGCATTTCCCTGATGGCTAGAGATGCTGAACTTTAAGTGATTCTCTGATATTTGAGATTCTTCTGTTGAGAATTCTCTGTTTATTTCTGTACTCCTTATATCTGTACTCCATTTTAACTGGAGTTATTTGGCTTCTGTTTGTGTGTGTGTGTGTTTTTGTTTTTGATATCTAATTTATTGAGGTTTTTAAATATATTTTGGATATTAAACCTCTGTTGGATGTGGGGTTGTGCAGATCTTTTACATTTTGTGGATGATCATTTTGTCCTATTGGCAGTGTCCTTTGCTTTACAAAGGCTTTAAGATTCATGATATTCCATCTGCTGTCAATGTGCTGCACAATTGGTGTAGGTAGGTAGCAGCTTCACCTCATCTGATCTGAGTGGTATGGCATGTATCTGAATCACACAGGACCTTTGGTTGGCATGGTCTAGTGTTATGTATTTAAAGAGAAACCTAAGCCTTATATCTACAGAGGATAATACAATCACCTTTTTATAAATATAGAACCTTGAAGCCAAAAAGTAAAGACACATGCTCAAACGAGCTTAATTTGTATAGTAATATACTAATGTTCAGTTTTATCATTCATAAGTTAATTATTTCTTTAAAAATAGTAGAAAAATGCATTGGGCTGTATGCATATGAGAAATATTCATTGACCACAGAATAAAAAGTTCAGTTCAAGAGAAATTTATTTATTACATTGTGGTGAAGAAATGTTATTTTAGACATATAGATGAAATATGCCTTAAGTGAGAAAAGACTTTAATACTAAATTTTGGATTACATAATCTCTTTTGTCATTGTTTGATCCACTATTTCTTAGTGAAGTATTCCTTGTTGTACTGAAACCGGATATGCATTTAAAGAAAAGACTGTATATATATATATATATATATATATATATATATATACCGACAATTTATGGAAATTGATAATATATTATTTATATAATATATACTCTGTATATGCTAAACTCTGTAGTACACTTATTTTCTTTATTTAGCTTTTCCACAATTCTGCATATAGATAGTCTATATTTGTAGAAAGTAAGTATTGTATATATTATAAAGAAGCATGAGCTTATATATAAGTTGAATTATACATTATTTGTATGTTCACATTGGGTGCATGATGATAATTTCAGATATGCATTCACTGCAGAGCATGGTTAAATTACATAAGGGTTAATACTAAGGCAGTATTGGGTACTGAGTATGATATGAAATTTTATTTATTAGACCAGTATTTCTTAGCTTGGAGCTTTACAGATATTAATTTTAAAATAAGTACAACAAAAAAATGAAAAACTGTTTTATCTTAGACTGTGAAACATATGTTCTCTGTCACAATTTATAAGTTTCTCAAGTAAATTGAATTCTTAATTAAACTTTAATTAAGTATGCAACTTAATTTGTTGAAAATTCTTTTTGAGAAAATGTGTAGGACTGAATTATAAAAGACAAAAAAACCAAGAAACTTCTAATTGCACTAATGAGTTCCATTAGATGAAAATAAACATTATACCAAAGTATTATGAAAGTGAGGTTCATATTTTATTTCAAGTTAGTGCACACAGCCTAGTGAGCAAGTTTTAGGGAATGTAATTCTTGCATGATGTTCTCTTTACAGTAATTATTAGGAGGGCTGGAAGTCTTGAGTGATTGCTCAATGGGTAAGAACAACTGGGCAAGAATAAGAATCTGAATTCAGAACTAATGTCTTAAAAGTATAAAGTGATACATGTTTCAGTGGTCAGTTATCACTAACAGGTGCTTTTGTGGCTTCAAATGTATGCATGTGTATATACATTTGTGTATGTAACAATCATACATTCAAAACATTATCAGCAAATAGTAATTGTATGTAGTGATACAATGACCTTTATATTTTCAGTATACCACATATAAATTATAAACTTATGCACTCTCTATTAGAAAAGTTTGAATGAAGCAGATGACCTCTATAGAGCAGCCACATATTATCTACTAAGCAAAAAGCTGAGCAGAAACATACAAGTAACTCGCCGTGGATGACTGAACTCTGCTATGGAGAAGCTTGCACAGAGTACATAGGTAGCTCCTTCGAGTAGCTATTAACTAATATCTTTATATATAATGGTGGCTTAAGTAAGTTATATCTGAAGAAATTATGAATGTGTTTGGACTTACATGTGTAAAGCATATGCTACTCTTGAATTTTATTGTATCAGTGCTGCCTCAAATATTAATGGTAAATTATCCACAAAAACTCTTTTAAAATTTATTTTATTTGATTAGATCAAATATATAATTTTAAAGCAGTTCCTTAAAACTCCTGATATTGCTCAATTGACATGATTTGGTTCTAAAGACAGCTTAAAGTTAGAGATTACAAATTTGACTTGCAATTACAGGTTGCTAATACAAAATGTAATGAAGCGAGAGAAATCCATTATATGCATGCCGCAGAGAGAATGTGGCTTTTTTTTAAAAAAAGAGACATGTTCAACATACAAAACATACAAATTTAAAATAAGCATTTGTATAACTTTGTTATAATGTACTTTGATAAATATTATGTTAGAAATTATCTCATTCACCAAATTCCCTCATATAATTCTAGTTATCAGTACTCCAGAAAGTAACATCATCTAAATTAAGGACTATAAAAGTTTGGCTTTCATAACTAAGATTTATTCATCCAGTATTTCATGTACTTATAAAAAGGGAGAATAGCATATTTTTATCCATATAGACTGTTATTTGTGACATTTAGCATATGGATTTTTGTTGAAAGCCCTAGCAAGTCACTACATTAGACACTAAGGAAACAGAAGTTTCAAGAGGTTATATTTTCTGAGTACAAAATAATGGGCTTTTCTTCTGGTTTTCATATACACATATTTACTATAAAATTATTAGATATTTATGTCTGAAAAAATATCAGTGCAAGCAGTGTGTGGGTAGTATAGTGACTGTATCAAACTGCTTTATCATAGAGAACAGCCCTAAAATGAAAGATTCTTATATGCATATGTGGTGGGTTAACTAAAATTTGTGTGATCAGCTTCATCATGTTAATGAACTATAGTTAATTACAAATGCAATTAATGAATCATTTTATGAAAAATCGACAATTAGTATGAATTGCATGCTCAATTTTATTTGACTGACAGGTCTAAAAGCTTCATTTGGTAGATGATGTGCGGATCACACACTTCTAGATGAGTATCGTCTTGGAAAAATCTCCTTCACACACCTTCTCATGCATGGTAGGGGCTTTATGTCTCAGAGTAGTTGTCTATGATTCCTCTCTTTTGTAAAAATGTATATGAAGGAAGATTGAGACCATTTCCAATCACATTGGTATTTAAGATTAAGATGGAATATAGCTTTTTTTTTTACTATTAAAGATTTCTGTGTATAAGTGTGTGTCTCTGAGTAGGTTTGCACCTGTAAGTACAGAGTTCTGTGAAGGCCAGAAGAGGGTATTGGAACACATGGATTTGGAGTTACAGGAGTTAATGGGTACTGTCTAACTAACTTGGGTCCTCTTTAAGGTCAATAAGTGTTCATACCACTGAATTGCGTCTAGCCACCTTTTTAACTGTTAGTAATGGCAGTTTCACTTTTAAATGAAAAATTCCAATAGTGCAACAAAGGGAAAGAACCAATAAATTCAGGGGTCTATGTTGTTGCTTTGTCCTTATTGAATAATCCTGTGAGACTATTTTTAGTTGACTACCAAGATTTTGATTAGCAGCTCTATAACAATATTTTACTATTGTTGCTCTGAACCATTAGCAATGTCTACAAGGTCAGTATGTTGATAAATGATGCTGCAGAAAAAATATTTTTGCATTGATTTCTTTATAAAAATTTCATGCATGAGTATTGTATTTATATATTTTACTCCCCCTATCTCCTTTACAGCTTACTCCCACTCTATTTCAAATTCATGACCTGTTTAATTACTATCATTTTACACACACACACACAAATTAAATATAAGTCCGTTCATGTGTGCATGTGTTTCAGGCTGACAATTTGAGATTGGATAACGTATTAGGGTCTCATCTACAATGAAGACTGATTTTCCTCGCTCCACACTAATTAATTGACCATAACTTTGTCTAGGGGCAGGCCCTTGTGAGGTTTCCTCCATCCACTTGGCCTATCACTTGGTGTTGTCATTATGCAAATCTTCTTCAGGTGACCATGTTGTTGAGATTTCATCTGTGCACCTTCCTCTCACATTTAGAATACATCATCCTGAGCAGTCACCCTGGTTGTTCCGATCTTTTAAATTTTCTTACGTGCCTTTTGACTAAAATTACCCAGTATGGAAATAATAAATCTGCTTAATGTGTTGCATTCAGATTGACTGTGGAGCCTCTAGTAGGTTGAGCCTCTAACAGACTGAGAAAATAAAATAGAGACTGTTCTCTCTTTTATTCTTTCCCTGCATCCCTTTTGACTCTTATGTGGGGTTTTCTATTTTTCTCCTTTAAATCAATATGACATCGTTACTGTGAACAAATGTCCAGTTCCATTGTCAGATTAATGTTTAATAAAATTTAGTGAGTACTGAAGAATTTCAAGACTTTTCAAATATGGCATATCTTCCTAAAACTTTAATGAAGTACCTATCAAGTGATTGCTTTATTAATATTTAGTTCATGGTGTAATTTATGCAACATGTTATGTTTAATTAAGATATAATTATATCATTTTATGTTTTCATCCCATTACATTAACCCTTCCCATATACCTCTCAAAATCATGCATATTTTTCTTTTGTTGTTATTGTTACATGTACACACACATACCTAAAGTTTATATACAATCTGCTCAGTCAGTGTTATTTGCATGTATATGACAAAATTTTAGAGTTCACTACTTACTGTTGAATAAACACATGGGGAGGTTTCCCGTGGTGATTGCCTGTGCTTTTTTGTCTAGGGTTAAAGACCCATGAGATTTTCTCCTTTGATGTAAATATTTTCCAGATCTCATTTAGGTAGCCAGGCTTACAAGGTTTTATGGGTGTAGCTTTGCTCACATTTATAAGGGACATGCTATCCCAGCAGACTTCCTGGACCTCTGAATTTATAGTCTTCCCACCTACTCTTTCATTATGTTCCCTGGGCCTTTGGTGCAGGATTTGCTTTGTAATGTATATATTGCATGTATATGCCTATGAATGAGTTAAAATACATGTTTGGCTGTGAGAGGACAGCTTTGGAAAGTTGATTCTTTTTATAGTCTTGTGAGGCTAGAAATTGACTAAAATCTTTGGCTTTCAGTTCCAAAGTCTTTACTACATGAGCCATGTCACTAGCCTAGAATTAACTCATTTACCATTCCTTTGGGGGAAGATACTTGTTTTTTTCTCAGTAGATTTTTGATTAAAAAAATAAATTTGACAGAATAAATATTTTCAATTTCTTTACATTCATTGGGCATAATTAACGACATAAACATTTATTCCCAAATACATTTTTAACACAGCCAGATTATCCTACTCAATATTGGAGGAAACTTGTAGGCATGCCAAGTTTGTTACTTAAAAACAAGAAAAAAGATTATTAATATTTGTACCATGTACATACATTTGCAGATATGTATGTATAGCTCCAATCATACACATTAAAGTTGTTAATATGTTGTGTTAATTCAATCAGTTAGGATACTATGTTTATATTACTCTGATAAAAGGCATGTTAGTTTACAGCAACAAAACATGAAATTAAATCTTGATTGTCTCCACTATCAAGGGCAAGGTGAAGTGTGTTTTATGAGTATCTCTTCATCACTAAGAGGTCTTTTGTCGATCTTTATTGAATATGTAAAATGAAATTAGTAAAATTTACTGACTTTTTCAACTTTAGACATAGTACCAAATTGTGAATTATTTAGCTTATCCATTTTTCTCTGAATTATTTTTAAATTTTTGTTAATATAATTTGTATCTTTAAGTGTGCAAAAGAAAGACAGAATGACTTGTGTGTTGTACATGCATGTGTGAGTCGTGTGTGTGTGTGTGTGCCAACATATGTGTATGTATGAGTAGAGGTGTGTTGCTGCTACAGCATGTATGTTGAAGGCAAAGGAAAAAAATTCAGGAGTCCATTCATTCCCACCATGAGTTCTTGGAATTGAATTCAGACTATTTTTTTTTTGTCAAGTCATTCTTCTAACCCTTCTTTTTGACTTATAGAGTATAAGCTAAACAATAAAAATCTACCGGGGATAACATTGTGTTTTAATGATAAAATACCAAGCCCCAAATCAAGGGGAGGCCGAAAGAGTGTATTTCATGTTACTGCTTGTTGTGCATCATCAGGAAATTTAGGATAGAAACTCAAACAAGAATGCTGAAATATGAAAGGGTAGGGCTGCGTCCCCAACACCCCGGCCGCTTGGCTAGCTCATGCCCGAAATAACAACACACAAACTGTATTCATTTAAAGAACTGCTTGGCCCATGAACTCTAGCCCTTACAGGCTAATTCTCGCACCTGGACTAGCCCATTTCTAATGATGTGTGTAAGCACCCCAAGGTGCGCTTACCGGGAAGATTCTAGCCTTCGTCCATCCTGGGAGAGTGTAGCATGGCAAGCATGGCGTCTCTGCTCCAGAGCAGAGCTGTCGAGTCTCTCCGGGAGCAGAGCAGAGTCTGACCTCACTTCCTCTTCCGCCCAGAATTCTATTCTGTTTCCTCCTCCCATCTATGCTCTAAGCTAAGCCAAGCAGTTTCTTTATTGCTCAGCCAATGAAATCAACAGATTGATATATGACACTCCCACATCACAAGAACCTGGATGCAGGATGTGATGCAGAGTTCATGGAGAAGTGTAATTTACTGGCTTGATATCCTTGACTTGTTCATCCTACAGTCTAAGACCACCACAAGTCTAGATGTCTCAGATATTTAAATAAATAAAGAAGATCTCCCCAGAACTATAAGTCATATATCCATAGAGCTGTGTAATAAATCTTTCCAGTAGTTAGATGATTCGACTCCTCTTTGTTTTCCTTTTGGTTGTTTGTTTATTTCATAGTTTTGATTATGTTTTTTTTTTCATAACTCCACAAACATCAAAGAACTGGGACTTCATTCCTTCTTATAAAGTAAATGACTACTACCTGAAGAGAGCTTTCAGCCTCACTCACCTTGCAAGTCTTAAGTTAGTAACATTATCCCAGTTTGACCTGTCTGGCTCTCTCTGCAAGTAAATGAACATGAGACTTTTATTATCCTTCCAAATGATGATGGGTCCATAAAATGGACAAATGACTGCAGATATAATCATTAGGTGTATGAAAAGTCTTGTACAAGTGAGATTTTTACAAGAATGTTAAGAAATATGGAAAAGTTTTTAATCTTAGCTATGGAATTAAATATTATAGTAACTCTGATTATTCACATAAGAGTCATGCAAAAGGCCAAAGACAGTCAAGATTTTTTGGATAGGGGAGGATCAAATGATGCCCAGTTTCTAGCAGAGGAGTTACTGGGGACTGTTGACATCTAAGGAGAATCAGTTTTCTGTCAGATGATGGCTTCTATTAGGATGTTTGTGTTCCAGTGGAAGAGTATAGACTCTAATCCCAATTCAGATGAGTAGTAATAATTGAAGTCAGTAGATTTGTTGGGGGAAGACATGAGTTGGAAAAAGGATGGGTTGGGAAAACAGGAGTTGGAAGTGGGATGTCAGAGAGTGATACTTTCAGAACACATTATATAAAATGTGATATATAGATGAATAGAAAGAAAGGTAGATAGATAGATAGATAGATAGATAGATAGATAGATAGATAGATAGATAGAAAAATTATCAAAGAATAAATAGGAAGAAAAATCAATAACTCTGGATCAAGGACTAATCTAAAACAAGGATGAGATTAAACCATGTTATTGGGTGCAATTATATAATGGAAATTATTTTCTAATATGGTGGGTTAAATGCATTTTTATTTGACAGTTAACACATTTTAGTGTTCTGATCTCTAAGGATAACACCAATTTTATCTTCCACTCATGAAGAATGGCTAGAGTTTTGTGTCCTTTTAAGTGCCTACTCAAAAACTAATATAAAAGGTCTATCATCTGAATTCCTACAAACTACATCTTGTTATTAATATTAAAGCATGCTTGTCATAGGTGATTTGAGGTAGTCTTCTCACTCTTGATTTTTGTATTCAAATGCATCCAAATTTTTTTTTAACATGAGGATATTTTTCAAAGATAAATACATACTTATGTTCAGTCTTGAATGTGAAGCTATGTCTAATGAGAAAACTGAATTTCTTCATTATCTTGTCTCTTTAATCTTATTCAATACTTTTCAACCTAACAGCACTCCTATTTTATTCAATATCTTCAAAATTCAAATTAGTAAGGGAAAGCTTTGATGTTAACTTTCTTTTCACACAAGTTCGCCGTTCAGAGTCTTGTCTGAATACTCATTTCTGCAAGGAGAAATACAATTTCATTTGCATCTCATTGCTATCTGACCTCAGCTAGTTTGCCTGCAAAAGTGACATTGATCATATTCAATCTTCTCCCTTTCTTATTGAATATTGTTTTATAAATAATAGTTTTATTTTCTAGCTCACTGATGTTTCTTTGCCTCTTTTTCTTTGCATCCTGTCCTCACTTTAGACTGGACAGGACTTTTTGAGATCTTGATTCAGTCAAGTTATGTGACATTGAGCATAATAAGAAGATTTTAAAGATGGTTCCCTCCTGTCCACACCTGCTTCCATTAGTTGTGGATTCTGTAATCCATAGGTGAACTTTGGAATATATCACAACTTTTGCTTTGTGTTTCAGTTAACTTTTATTTTTCCATTGGTACTGGCGTTTAAGGGTAAAGAGAATTCTGCTTTATTTTTTCCCCACCAGAAATCATATTCTAGCTTGGTTGGGATTCACAAACTGTTTTGAAGAGAATCTTTGGTCTTCATTTACACCCTGTTTTTTTAATTGTTGGATTTTAATGAGTCACCTTTGTAAGGTCCAAGTTCATACAAAACTTTCTGAAGACCTAATGTATAGCTTTCATATTTACCTCATTTCAATCCACATTTTTTTTATGACTCTATAGGTGCTGGTGCTTGTTCACTCACACTGACCATCATGCAAGACTTGATTAACACTAGATATCCTCTACATAAGTGCATTAAAAATCATTGTAAATTTAACCACTTGCCTACATATATTGGAATTGTTGTTCCAATGACCTGTGCTAAGTGCTTATAATAAACATATTATGATTCTTGAGTTTTAGTTTACTGGATAATGAATTAGAAATATCCCTTTTGGGGGAGGAAATCAGGTATATTTTTTTTCTTCTTTATTTATTTTATATAGCTTTGCTTTGATTCCATTGGTTTAGCTCTCTGTTTTTATGACAATTCAAAACTCTTTTCATTACTCTAGCTCCCTAACAGAGCTTGATGTCAAGGATGGTGAAGCCTCCAGCAGTTACTTTATTGTACATGATTGTTTTGGTTTTCCTGAATTTTTTGTTTTCCATATGAAGTTGAGTATTGTTTTTTCAAGGTTAGTGAAGAATTGTGTTGGGATTTTGATGGGTATTGCAATGAATCTATAGATTGCTTTTGGTAGGGTTGTCATTTTTATTATGTAGATCCTACATATCCAAGAGCATGGAACTCTTTCCATTTTCTGGTATCATTTTCAATTTCTTTCTTCAAAGACTTAAAGTTCTTGCCTAACAGGTCTTTTAATTCTTTGGTTAGTATCACCTTAAAATATTTTATGTTATTTGTGGCTATTGTGAATGGTGATGTTTCTCTGATTTCTTTCTCAGTTTCTTTCTCATTTGTATTTACGAGGTCTACTAATTTTTTTGGCTGTTGTTGTTGAGTTGATCTTGTGTACTGCCACAGTACAGAAGGAATTTACCAGTTATAGGAGTTCCATGGTATAGTTTTTGGCGTCATTTATGTGTACTTTCATATTACCTGCAAAAATTACTTCTTTTCTTTCCATTTATATCCCCTTGACCTCCTTTTGTTGTCTTATTGCTCTACTCAGAATGTCAAGAACTAAGCCAAATAGATATGGAGAGAGTGGGCAGTCTTGTTTTGTTCCTGATTTTGGTGGAATCATTTTGAGTTTCCCTTCATTTAATTAGATGTTGGCTATCGGCTTGCTGTATGTGGCTTTTATTATGTTTAGATATATTCCTTATATCCCGGATCTCTCCAAGACCTTTATCATGAATTCCCGAATTCATGAATTCCATGAATTCCTGAATGCTTTTTAAGCTCTATTGAGATGATCAGACTTTTTTCTTTCAGTTTATTTATATGTTGGAAGACATTGATAAATTTTCTTATGTTAAAAAATCTCTGCATCTCTCAAATAAAGCCGACTTGACCATTGTGGATGATTATTGTAATGTGTTCTTGGATTCGGTTTCCCAGTATATTATTGAGTATTTTTGAACCAATGTTCATGAAGGAGATTGGTCTTTAATTCTTTTTCGTGGTTGAATCTTAGTGTGGTTTAAATATTGAGGTAACTGTAGCCTCATAAAAAGAGTCTGGCAATGTTTTTTCTGCATTTATTATGGGATGTGGAATACTTTGTGGAGTATAGCTGATAGCGCTTCTTTGAAATTCTTGTAGAATTCTGCGCGCACACCTATGAACACTTGGTTTTTGACAACGAAGCTAAAATTATATAATGAAAAACAGAGAACATCTTCAAAAATGGTACTGGCATAACTGGATGTCAACATGTAGAAGAATTCAAATAGGTCCCTATCTATCCCCATGCACAAAACTCAAGTCCATATGGATTAAAGACCTTAATATAAAACTGACCACATGGAGCCTGATAGAAGTGAAAGTGAGAAGTAGCCTTTAATCCATGGGCACAGAAGACCACTTGCTAATGTAACGTCAATAGCAAAGACAGTGAGAGCAACAACAAATAAATGGGAACTTCTGAAGTGAGAAGCTTATGTGGAGCAAAGGACACAGTCAATAGGACAAAAGGGCAGCCTATTGAATGGGAAAAGATCTTCACCAACCCCACATTAGACAGAGGACTGATCTCCATAATATATAAAGAAATCAAGATATCAAACATCAAAATTCCAAATAAACCAATTTAAAAATGGGGTACAGGTCTAAACAGAGAATTCTCAACAGAAGAATCTCAAGAGGTCAAAACACATTTAGGGAAATGATCAACATCCATAGCCATAAAGGAAACGCAAATCAAAATGACTCTGAGATACCATCTTATACCAGTCAGAATTACTAAGATCAAAACCACTAATGATAGCATATGCTGGAGAGGATGCAGAGCAAAGGGAACACTCCTCCATTGCTGGTGGAAATGGAAACTTGTACAACCACTCTGGAAATTAGTATGCCATTTTCTCAGAAAAATTAAAATCAATCTATCTCAGGACCTGGCAATATTATTCTTGACCATATATGCAAAGGGTGCTCAATCATACTACAAGGGCATTTGTTCAAGTATGTTCATAGTAGCATTATTTGTAATAGCCAGAACCTAGAAACAACCTAGATGCCCGATCAGCCAAAGAATACATAAAGAAAATGTAGTACATCTATACAATGTAATACAATTCAGTGATTAAAAAAATGATATCTTGAAATTTGAATGAAAATGGATGGAACTAGAAAAAAAACATCCTGACCGAGGTAACACAGACACAGAAAGCATGGTATGTACTCACTCATAAGTGGATACTAGTTATCAAGCAAAGAATAAAGAGCCTATTGTCTATGACCCTAGGGAAGCTAAGTAACAAGGTGAATCCTAAGAGTAACATATAGATAGACCTGAGAAGGGGAAATAGACAAGAACTCTTGAAAAAATTGGGATCATGGGGTGGAGGGAGGAAGGAGCAAAGCTATTTACAAATAATGAACATAGTTGAACAAATGCCCTAGTAAAATGATTGAGCAGCCTTTGGGTGATGCCCATGAATGGTTTTGCGGTAAGTTGATTCCCAGTTTCCGAGAAAACACCATATTAATTTCCAAAGTAATTTTGCAAGTTTGCATTCCCACCAGCAGTGTAGTAGTGTTCCCCTATCTGCATCCTCTCCAGCATAAGCTATCATTGGTATTTTTGATCTTAGCCATTCTGGCTGGAGTAAAATGGTATCTCATAGTCATTTTGATGTAAATTTTGCTGATTGCTTAATTGCAAAATATGCATACTAACTGCTTTTTGTAAGAATACCATTACATATAATTTTCCAATTAATTGATTTGTCAAGATCCCTTAAGCATGTTTGTATCTTGCAGCAATTGTAGCTTGAGATTCTACATACAAATTTCACTTTTTTATAGGCTTCAACATTTATAAGTTGATAAAATCTGCCATAATAAAAATAAATATCTGATATCATAAAATAATATCAATCTGACTCAAGATGTTATAACCATTCCAGGACTCCCACTTTGCTATGCATTTGTCTTCTTCATGTTACTATAAAATTGGCAAAATCAGAAATAATGAAATTCACTTTTTTCTTTTCTAAAGTTGTCATTGTATACTTTGAAAAAATAAAATTTTTGTTACACTATACATTCTCAAAATTTCACAATTCTAAATTGGATTTATAGATTACACGTGTCTTTCTTTTATTTCCTCTTTTCTTTTTTTTAAAAAAAATAAATAATGCTAAAGTGAAAAATTCATAAAATCTCAGGCCAAGCAATGAAATGTATGCTGTATATTATCAAATAATTTATGCTGAGTATAACAGGTGAACAGATGAACCCTGTTTGATATGGGGAATGATGAATATTCTGAGAAGCAGTGTGTCACAGAGGAATAACAGATTGAATAGATAATTCAGACAAACTTTTGCCTACATAATCATAGTCCTTTAATATAATTTTGACTATGTCATTCTTAAATTCCAATAGTTGAACTAATTCAACATTATCTAGTTGGTTTATATAACAATAAAACTAATACAAATTAAATAACCATATTAACATCAGGTAAGATAAACTCTCAAAACACTTGACATCTGATTGTTAAAAAGCTTATTTACTAACTATATTTCTAAACTTTGATACAAAACAAAGACAAAATTTTATCCCAACTTTCTATAGCTGTCATAAATACTTGCCTACTTTGATCATTATTCTCTCTTTGATTCCTTTCCTGGATTACAAGAAATGTCACCATATTTGACTTTACCTTATCATATTATTTTTACTGACTAAATAATGAATTAACTTAAATTTAAGATTTGATTTTTCTCTGCCTGATCTATTCTCAGATACATGGGATTCATAATTTTAATGTACTCAGATACATATGGCCAATCTGTCATATTAAATCATTAAATCAAATGTGAATATACAGATCGTAATGGAAATATCAACTAAACAAGATCAACAATGACTTCAACAATGTGTTCCTCGACATAGTTGATGCAAATACAGTATATCTCATAGCTCAAAAGAAAACAGGAATTTGAAATACACTTATTTTTTCCCTCCAGGATGCCATACAGAATCTACCTGAAATCCTCCAGGATTCACAACAAGATACATTTATATTCCCACTTCTGTTTGCCACCATAGCTTCCGTCAAACCACACAACACCATCATATTTGACTTGTTGCAAGGCACTGCAACTAGCGCTATTTCTGTCCTTGCCATGCCTATGTATACTTTATTTCCAACAAAGAAGGTGATATTTAATTCCTCCCAGAGGTAAGGCCATTCTTCTAAGAACTATCAATAAATCATCAGTCAATCAAAACCTATCCCTTAATCTGTTGTCAGTTCAAATCTCCGCACTCAAACATTCCCCTGTCCCACTGCCTTTTTTCTCTCCTAAATGTTTTTTCCAATCATCAGTGTCCTACCTGGTCCTTATTCACAGTAAATATTCTCCTGCCTCTGAACTCAAGCCCTGGAAGTTTATTCAATGGATTACCCTCAGTTCAGATAACATATATTCAATCACACTCTCATTTAAGTATGTACACTTTTTATTCCTCAAGGAGGTATGTATTAAGTATGTTTTGTTTGTAAGTACAATCATGCTGCTGGATAAATTGCTTCTTATTTAAAAGCAAATACTGTTCTTGTAGACAATTTGTTTGGTTACCAGCAGTTATGTTAGGATACTCATTACTGGCTCTAATTGCAGCCCGAGGGGACCCAATATCCTCTTCTGAACTCTGTAGGTATTTGCGCTTACATGTGCATGTATATATAAACAGACATATACATATACATATTTAAAAAATTTAAAAACTGTTAAAAATGCCATCAGTCGAGAATGATATTGAAAGGATCTCAAATGTGTCTACCTGTTCATTTTTATTGAATATACATCTTCAATTTTACCTGAATATCACATTTATTACAACTGGAATCTGATGCTTCATGTGTCTCACTTTCACAAAATGAGTTCTCTGAAGATACAGAGAATTTCTCAATGAAAGCTCTTGTATCCTCTGAAGCTAACTCTATTGTGAAGCTAACACAGTCAATATTTAATATTATTTTAAAATACTTATTGAATGCCGGGCGATGGTGGCGCACGCCTTTAATCCCAGCACTCGGGAGGCAGAGGCAAGCGATCTCTGTGAGTTCGAGACCAGCCTGGTCTACAGAGCTAGTTCCAGGACAGGCTCCAAAGCCACAGAGAAACCCTGTTTTGAAAAACCAAATATATATATATTGAATAAATGACCAAATTCTCACATAATGAAGACATTTTCCCACAGTGAATATTTATTTGATTTGTATATATTAAAAATAATTTTACGCACTAAAGAGCTGCAAACAAGGCATAGGTATACTCCTAGGAACATGGTAAGTGAGAAAATATCAAGATTGTGTAGTTTCTTCTAATGACTTCCTTATATTTAACAATAAACATATATACAGGCTCAAATAAATTATTCTTCATCGAATTGTGTCAAATAATTAAAAAGATATGAGACAATTAGAATTTGAGACATTTTCTTAATCATATTCAGATAGTACCCATTTCCATTTTCAAGACAAGAGGGAGCATTCTGAATTTCCTTAGAATGCAGTTCAGCCAAGTGTCCCAGGGCTAATGATACATACTCTGCCTGGTTGTCAGGGAAGCGTGCTTGTCCTCGGGAAGTAGAAAACATACTGCTGCTTTTCACAGCAAGGCTCTAAGCTCACTGCAAGGGGAGAATGTCACAAAGCACAGAATTGCTAGGCGCATTTCACAGAAGTCCTCAGGAAAGATCATGATACACGACAAAATGACACAAGAATAATGTGCTTGGGAACCTGTCCAACTTGCTGTGAATCACCTGTTGTTTCCATTATAGCAGGGCCAGTAATCTTAAAGAAAAATAGAACCCATTAAAGGGGAATAGCAGGAAGGGCTCTTAATTAGGCAACAGCAATTCTATGATACAGAAAACAAAATGGCTTTAAGCCCATTTTGTTTGTTCAATCCTGGTGAACGCTCTGCAAGTTCACAATATGCCAGGAATACCAAGGAAGAACAGAGCCAGTCTGTGCAACTCAGTGAGATTTTGAACTAAAGATAAAATAAAACTTAAAAAAAGTAAAACCTAGGTTATGGGAGAATTAACTCAGTAACATAGGGCTTGTCTAGTATGTGAAAATCTAGGGCCAATCCCAACATCCTTTCCAGAAATAAAATACTAATTTATATTGTTTTAAAGTTTCAAATTCATTAAATATAGGATAATAGTAAAAAATATACTCAACTAATTGCTAAATTTGTTGTTTGAAAGAAACACCATCAATACTGAAGTAATTAATTAATTTTATCTTTGAATATTAGATTTTAGTGCTAATTATATTTTGAAAATAATTTTGTTTGACTTATTATATTAAATTTAACATTACCTAAGAACTCTGCATTTCTACAAGAACAGGTAAGAAGGGGGAACACTGAGGAGGTGCAATTTAGGATTTTGTGGACATTGTACAGGGTTTCTGCTTTCCTCCCCATTTTGTATTTTTGAGACAGGGTTTACCTCTGTGGAGTCTGTCATTTTTTTTTTGCCAACAATATGAAAAATCTTAGTGTCAGACCCCTTTTGAGGAATACAATCATGGTTTTAGTTTTTATAAGTATTCACATATCCAGTCATTCATGGTGGTGTACAAAAAGTAGGTTCGTGAGTGATCAAAACCAAGATTAAAGCGGGGCATGGTTGCACATTCCTATAAAGACAACGCTCAAGAGACAAGAAACTGGACATCTATGTGTTCAAGGTCAGTCTTGTCAAAGTAGAACTTTTCAGATTTGCCAGACCTCATAATGAGACCATTTCAAAACAAGCAAACAAACTAAAAACATGGAAAATGTTTGCTCACCAAAAATAAACACACACTAGAAAAGAAAGGGAAATAAACAACTTGGTGTTTGGAAAAAAAAAAAAAAAACTTGTAAAGATGAAATGAGCACATTTTTTTCTTAAATATCTCTCTGAGAAATTTACTTTATATTTTGCTTCTCAGGCACAAATCTATTTTTAGTTAAAATTTATGTGTATATTTATGGTGAATTAAAAGTGAAATGTCTCCCATATGCTGAGGCTAGTGACACTATTGTGTAGGTTTTGGAACCATTAGGTGGTGGAGCCACGATGGATGAAGCATATCATGGGGCAGTCACTGAGATTCAGTTCAGCACACTTACAATTCCTTATGTATGGCTGGGTGATGATTATCTCCTTTTTGCTTAGTGTATCTGCTTCCATGCCTTTCTTAAGAATATGGATGCTCCATCAGGGACCCAAAGTCATAAGAAGCACTGTCTTCTCTAAGTTACATTGGTCATGCTATTTTATCACAAT
Source organism: Alexandromys fortis (assembly GCF_014885135.2). Classification (NCBI taxonomy): domain Eukaryota; kingdom Metazoa; phylum Chordata; class Mammalia; order Rodentia; family Cricetidae; genus Alexandromys; species Alexandromys fortis. The sequence continues at coordinate 11,778,495 of NW_026067911.1, read as the reverse complement.
AGCAAAATCTAACTGGAGTATCTGATATTTCTCTTTGATTTTTCTTCCTTTTTCTCACTGTTTTTTCCTAACAACTTATTTTTTATCGACTTATCTTTCTCATTATAAAACCATAAATTGATTGTACATGACAATATCAATAATTACAGTTTTACATTTCATCCCATTGATCATACTTTGATCAAAAATTTAATATTGTCATCAGGAAACAAAATAGAACACAGAGAAAACATCATGGTTTGAGTTTTATCAACATGTGGGCATTCAGTACTATTAGAAACTTATATTATAAATTTTAGATATTTTAGTTTTCATCTTAGGTAATTATTCAATTTATTTTAGATTAAAATGAAAACAGTATAAAAGTAACATTAACTCTTTAATCTGTGACTACATAAATCTCTTTACAAGCCTTATGAGGTTGAAGATAACTCTAAGTGCAATCCTCTCTAATTCATAAATTTCCTTAAAATCTTGAGTTATTTTCAAAATTGAGTGTGAGAATCTTGATTGCAACAGCACAGTGTTTAAATAATTTAGAGGATCTTTAATTTTTATCACTATACTATAATTTCCAGTATTTACATTAAGTATATAATTCATATTTAAACATAGAGTATTTCATTTTGATATTCTTGTTGCAATTATTTTAATTTAGTAGCCAAACTGTTCCACATACTCATGGTGTGAGCCTGTCCACTAAAGCTTGATGAACATACCAAGAGCCACACTTTCAAAGAAAACTGACTCTCCCTTTCCTAAAAGCTTCCAACTGTCTAGAGCATCTCAATCAGGGATGGTGGATCAATCTAACAGGTCAGAAACTGTAGGAAGAGGCCGCTTGTTCACCCTGGTCACCCAGAACCAAAATAACCACACAGAAACTGTATTATTTAAATCACTGCTTGGCCCATTAGCTCGAGCTTCTAATCTTACATTTTAATTTAACCTTTATCCATCAATCTGTGCATCACTAACTATGAGGTTCTGGCCTACCAGCAAAGTTTTAGCACATTTGTCTCTGGCGGAAGCTCCATTGCTTCTCTCTGACTCTGCTTCTTTTCTCTAAGCATTCAGCTTAGTTTTTCTAGCCTACCTTTATTCCACTATAGCTATTCTTTAGACCCAAAGCAGTTACTGTATTAACCAATGGTATTCACAACATAGAGAGGGGAATCCCACATCAGAAAGCCTTGACCATCTCCGTGTCTCTTTTAGGTAATCACAACTTTTTTTTGAGATTGTGAGTGTATCAGCCTTTTATGTCTGAAGGAAAGAAGTTCCTTTGCTGCAGCATCCCTCAACTTCTGCCTCTGACAATCTTCCGCTCCCTCTTTCGACAAGGCCCCTGATTCTTAGACTGGGAATCTGGCAGTCTAAATAATAAGGTGAACCAAAAGAAAAACATATATAGACAAAAATTTGGGAGCAGGGGGCAGAGGGTAAAAGCAAGGGGAGAAAGGGGATTGAAAAGAACTTGAGGGAATGGGATAATTGAGATGGAGGAAGGACAGAGATGAGAGCAAGGAAAGAGATATCTTGATTGAGGCAGCCATTATGGAGTTATCAAGAAACCTGGCTCTAGAAAAATGCCCAAGAACCCACACAAATGTACCAAGCTGAGACCCTAAGCACTAGAGGAGAAAGTGTCTGAACTATCCTTATCCTGTAGTCAGACTGATGATTATCTTAAATATCACCATAGAACCTTCGTCCAACAACAGATGGGAACAGAGGCAATGACCCACATCAGAGCACTGGACTGAGCTCCCAAGATTCAGTTGAAGACTGGAAGGAGTGAGAGTATAAGCAAGGAATTCATGACAATAAGGGGGTCATGCACTGAGACAGTTTGCTTGAGCTAATGAGAGCTCACCAACTCCAACTGGACTGGGAGTGGATAGGCATGGGAACAACCAATCCCTTCTGAAGGGGGTTGACAGCTGGGGCAGATTGAGGAGCCACTGATAGTGACACTGGGATGTGTCCCTACTGCATACACTAGCTTCATGGGATTCTATTCTCTTTGGATGTAAACCTTACTCAACTTAGATGTAGTAGAGAGGCCCTTGGACTTTCCACAGGGCAGAATGCATGGCACTCCCTTAGGACTTCTTTTCAAATTTGTTTCCCACTGATTCCCTTTCTTGTATTATTCAGTTGTATCACTTAGAGTTTCTCTCTCATTTTAGGTTGACGTTGGCTATTGGTTTGCTGTATATTTTCTTTATTATGTTTAAGTATGCTCCTTGCATCCCTGTTCGTTCTAAGATCTTTTTCATGGACGTGTATTGAATTTCTTTTTTTTTCTTTCTTTTTTAATTATTACTTTAAAAATACCAATCCAAAATCCCACTCTCTCCTTTCCACCAAGTCCCCTCCCTCTCCCTCCACACTCTCCCCCCACCTCTCCAACCCTAAGGGAGTGCCATGCATTCTGCCCCAACACTTAAATATCACCATAGAACCTTCGTCCAACAACAGATGGGAACAGAGGCAATGACCCACATCTGTGATGATATGATTGAATACATAACTTACCTGAAAAATTCCTACATGGAACACCTAAGCTAATAAACACCTTCAGTAATGGAGCAGGATACAAGATTCACTCAAGTAACCCAGGTTACAGGTTATGAGAAATCAAACTGTTTGTAGCATACAAGTAAATAAAATCACTTTGACACCCAGGTCACGTACGTGACCCATATTCATCTTAGTGGCTCTCAAAGCAAAAAGGCTCAAATGTGAGAAAGGAACAAGGGTGGATAAGAAAGTTTTGGAGTGAAGGTGGGGGATAAAAGTTTTGGGGATGACAGCAATCAGAAATAATCACTAATAAAATTTAGAGCAAATAGAAAAGGTAAAGATAAATATTTTTCACATATAAAAAATGAAGATGAATATTTTGTTCACATATAGGAATAGCTTGAATTTTTTTAAAGAATCAGCATTAAGTTTTGGAAATATATGGTACAATTTTTTTACAGTTTATTGTTTTTTAATTGAGTTATATATTTTTCCAACTTCGCTTCCTCCCCTCTCCCATTCCACACCCCACATTACCAACACATCCAATTTACTAAGGAGATCTTGTCTTTTTCTCCTTCCTTGGAGATATATGTATTTCACTCTTAGGGTCTTCTTTATTATCTAGGTTCTCTGGGTTTGTAAACTGTAGACTGGATATCTTTTTTACTTAATGTATAAAAGCAACTTATGAGTAGGTACATATTATATTCGTCTTTCTTGGTTTGGGTTACATCACTCAGTATCATATTTTTTCGAGCTCTGTCCATTTGGCTGCAAATTTCAAGATGTCATTATTTTTTTTACCACTGAGTAGTACTCAATTATGCAAATTGCCACATTTTCTTTACCCATTCTTCATTTGAAGGGCATCACGGTTATTTGCAGGTTATGACTATTACAAATAATGGTGTAGCAGTATTTCTATGTCTTGAGGTAGATTGATTCCTAATTTTCAGATAAATCACCATACTGATTTTCAAAGTGTCTGTACAAGTTTACACTTGCAACAGAAATGGGAGAGTATTCTTTTTACCCTACATCCTCTCCAGCCTAATGTGTCATCAGATTTTGGATATTGGACTTTTTTTTACAGGTGTAAGATGGTATCTCCGAGGTTGTTTTGGTTTGCATTTTTCTGATGGCTAAGGAAGTTGAGCAGTACCTTAAGTGTCTTTTGACCATTTTAATAACAACAAAATACTAAATCTACTTTCTCTTGGGTCAAAGAAAAATGTTAGATAGAAGGAATAGCTTGATAAAGTAATTTATGCTAAATATATTTTCATTCTATTCTACTTTATGTAGATACAAATTAAGTTAAAAAAAACAAGCTGATTATTAATTTGGCACTGCAGCATATCTGAGGTGAAATGTGCTTTTGCCTACTGTTTCAGCCCCTTTCTCTAATGTCTTCTAATTTTACCGTGCCCCAGTTTGGGATGGTGTAATTTATTTCCATTTCATGTTGCTCCCTAGTTTTGTACAAGACTCCCAATTAATGTTCTAACCAGGGAGTGACTGAGGCTGTAAAAGCAAACTTCCTTGTGGTCTCAAATGAAGATCACATATTTTTCTTCACAGTGTCAGGCAATTTTCAAAGAAAACACAAGAGCTCTAAGACTATCATGTGAAGGTGGAGAAAACGCCTGCAATTATGACAAAATAGACACTAATCAACAAATTTGTCTGGCTCAAATGTATCTAGTTACAAAATTTTAAGATTAAAGGATTACTGCCCTGGTTTCCCAGAGAACTCCTATATCTATTACTCAGCATTGGGTCTTGAAAAGTACTTACAACGATTTCTAAATTAGAGTGTCAATAGATTTCATCTTAGCAACCTCTCCCTTAGCACATTTTCTCCTTTGTCCGAAGCATATTTTATATCCTCCTGCATGAGCTAGAAGAGGTGGGAGCTTTATACAACCCTAAAACCAAATCATTTTTCCACTGATAATTTCTACAGCATTTTGTAAGCATCCAGCCATTGTGTAACAGATCATACTTTGCTACATTTTTGTTTTATTACATAATCTATATGTATGCAAACACACACCATCTATACTTTATTAATATACACTTCATTATTAATCTTAATGATATCATTTACTTATCTCTAAAACTTCTTTTTTTCCTAACATTTGATGTAAAGTTGTGATTCCATACTCTATCTTTTTTTGTTCTTTGGGCGTTTTTTAAGCAAATTCTAAATATGCCATCATTTTATAAGTCACAATTTTGTTATCCTGTTGGGATTATATGTGTGTAGATGTTCTGTTTGAATATCATGTTTTCTCAAATTCAGGTACAAAAATCACAAAAATTCATGCGTTTGTCTTCTGGAGGAGTTTCTTATAATTTGGGTTATTTACAGATCTTATCAAGTACTTGCCAATTCATCTCTCTCCTGCTCTATTTCTCCCTCTCTCTCTCTCTGTACATAACTCATATAACACATATGTTTTGCATTCTTACCATGTAATCTGTCTTTTTTTTTCACTTTATAGCTAAGTTTAGTGCCAAATATAAGGCTTTTTAGACCATGGCTTCACTACAAAGAAAAGTAACAACAACAACAAAAACTCATACAAACAAAAACATAATCCTCACTGTTCTTAATCTATAACATCTGGACTGACTGACATTGTAGTAAATGTGAAGCTTTTTTCGCAGTAAGGCAAGTCAGTGTTCTGTTTTGGAAAAAATAAAATGGTGTTTAAAATTAAGTATAAAATGCCGGGCGTTGGTGGCGCACGCCTTTAATCCCAGCACTCAGGATGCAGAGGCAGGCGGATCTCTGTGAGTTCGAGACCAGCCTGGTCTACAGAGCTCGTTCCAGGACAGGCTCCAAAGCCAGAGAGAAACCCTGTCTCGGAAAAAAAAAAAAAAAAAAAAAAAAAAACCAACAACAACAAAAAAATTAAGTATAAAATGTGTTGGAAACTTATCTGAAATGTAGTGAGGGGGATTCACATTTAAAAATAGCATATATTGTTATTTTTGTTGGTTTTCATTTCCTTTGGGCAGGGCCTCACTATGTAGCCTTAACTAATCTGGAAATCGTTATGTAGACCAAGCTGTTTCAAACTCAGAGAGCTCTGACTGTCCTTGCCTCATGAGTCCTGGTTTTACAGGCATGTACCAACACGCTCAGCAACATATTTTACATTCCAACAATTACAACCAACATAATCTTCTCCAAAAAGAGTATCTAATATAGGGAAAACAGAACTATGAGTATGGGTGAAAGAGACAGATGCTAGATCGATAGATAGATAGATAGATAGATAGATAGATAGATAGATAGATAGATAGATAGATGATAGATAGATAGATAGATAGATAGATAGATAGATAGATAGATAGATAGATA
>NW_026067911.1:11751097-11769618 GCF_014885135.2 Alexandromys fortis | reverse complement strand
GGGTTTTTGATCCTACTGTACCTATTGGTTTCGTGGGAGCCTAGGCAGTTTCGTGAATGCTCACCTTACTAGACCTGGATGGAGGTGGGTGGTCCTTGGACTTCCCACAGGGCAGGAAACCCTGATTGCTCTTTAGGCTGACAAGGGAGGGGGACTTGGTTGGGGGAGGGGGAGGGAGAGGGGAGGCGGCGATGGGGAAGAGACAGAAATCTTTAATAAATAAAAAAAAAAAAGTAGATTAGGCACAAACCATTTATCAAGATTGGATGAGACAAGCCAGTAGAAGGAAAAGGGTCCCACAGGCAGACAAAAGACTCAACCACTCTCAGTCCCAGTATTTGTATAACCAAAACCACAAGCTAAACAACTACAACATATACAGAGGTCCTAGCTAAGACCCACTCAGGCTCCATGGGTGCCAGTTCAGTCTTTGTAAGTCTCTAAGAGCTATGCTTAGTTGCTTCTATAGGTTGTAGACAGAAGTTTCTCTCCTGCCTGGTGCCACAGCCACTCAGTCCAAAGAAGCACACAGAAACTTATCTAATTGTAAACTGTTTGTTCTATTGTTCAGGCCGATTAACTATCTCTTACAACTGAAGTTAACCCACAATTTTTATATATGTTTGGCCATGTCACTTGATATCTTTTTCTTTTCAGTAAGGCCTTTTCATCTTGCTTCCTCTGCTTCTGGATGATGACTATGTATCTGCTTTTGTTTCCCAGAATTCTTCTAGACTGTTTGCCCCACCTGGATTTCCTGTCTGGCTACTGACCAATCAGCATTGTATTAAACCAGTAAGAGTGACAAATCTTTACAGTGTACAAAAGCATTATCCCACAGCAGGAGGCCATGCAAACCTGGTGTTCTTGAACAGTTTAGCTCTTATAATCCTTCCTTTCCTTCTTCTATGGGGTTTCCTGACCTCCACCTAATAGTTGATAGGGCATCTCTGTATCTGGTCAGATCAACTGCTGGAAGCAGCCTTTCTAGTTACAGTTGGGATAGGTTCTGCCTTTTTGATATTTATTTACTTATTTATCTATCTGTCTACTTATTTTAAATGGTGCTTGTTAGACTTAGGTCTCTGAGCCCTACAACTTCTGGATCCTGGCCATCAAGGCAGTATAGGGCATGGACTCCCTCTCCTGGTTTGGACCTAAACTTGGGCTAGTCATAAATCAAACATCTTTTTAAAACAAATAATTACAGAAATATAGTGGGATGTTAATGACATATTTTCTTATACCTATTTGTTTTACTTTTCAAGACATGGTTTCTCCATGTAACTCTTACTGTCCTGGTTCTCACTAAGTTGATGAGGTTAGTCTTGAACTCAGATCTGCTTATATCTGCTCCCAAGTGTTGAGACTGAAGTGCCACTAAACCCAGAGAATTGCCTAGAATACTTTACTGGATAATATATCATTTATTTTAGGATACCCTTAAATACAAAATAATATTAAAATCTTTAATATTGATGTTCATTAGTTTTTGAAAATGAAAAAATGTTCATCCTCCATTTAATTAATAATTTATATCTAAATTACACCAGAAACACATTCAATCCCATATGCATATATATGGGCACAGCTGTATTTCATGTTTCAGTTTAAGCTGTGTGTGATATACTACTCTCTACAGTAAGAAAAAAAAAACAGGTTCTCAAGACATACTGAAAAATACACTTGTACATGTATACACAAGAAAAAGGGGGAAAGGGTTTGGTATTATTGTTATTTTTGTCTTGTTAAGCATCTTTTATCTAAGTTATAATGATGTAAATGTTTAAAAAAACAGTCATTTTTAGTGTTGCATTTATTTAGTCTCTGTACATGTATTTTGACATGAAGTGTGCTCAACTCCATGTTCATGACTCTTTGTGCCATAGCACAAATGTGAAGGTCAGAAGAAAACCCCTCATGCTGGTCTTACTTTCACAATGTTGGAGATAAGGGCTCCTGCCTCCACCCCCCATCTTGTCACTGGGGCAGTGAGATTGCAGAAGCATGCTACTGCACCACAGTGGGTGCAGCAGATCTAAAATGAGTACTCCAAGGCCAAGTCCATGAAGAAAGTACTTTTGCATGCTCAGACAACTCCAAACCATTGAATTTAGGTCATTAAGCTTTCTTAAAATACTGTAAAAACAAATGATCTTTGTGTGATAATAATCTACATATAAAATTTGTTTCTTCAGCAATTGTAGAATGGTCTGTTATTTTTAGCCAAAGGAAATAATGAGAACAATAAAATGAAGCCTAGTAAGTGCAATTCATGTGGATATTTTGATAGGAGACATTCACAAAATTAAACAGTATTATTGTCTTAATATCTTTAAGACATTAATTTTTGTTCAAAGCTATTTTGCTTCATTTCACATACATATATATTAATTATGACTATCTTGAGGGATAAAAATGTAATTTTAATGAACTATCTTGGAATTTCCTGCAGGTGATTTAATATCATAGATAACACAAATTGATTTTACTTCGTAAATAACTTTAAATCATATTCATGAATCTTCTTGTTTCATATTCACAGACAATATGCATACAGCTTCAAGTCTTTAATAAATGTCAAATAAAAACATACATATTGAAATTATATATATAGTAAATGAAATACATTAGGAAAATAATAACTATTTTAATCCTAAATTACATATATACATATATATGTGTGTGAATGCATGTATGTATATCTGTTTTACTCTTATTTGCACAATGGTTACATACTCATATGCACAGAAGTGTACTGACATAATAGAAATAGTAATGATATTCCCTCTGCGGATTTTCCCAGGAAAGTAGTTTTATTCAGGACCCACTGATATTTCTAAAAATTTTGGACTATTATGTTTAAAGGAAACTATATGTATATATACACATAGCTGTTGTCATACTTTCCTATTTCTTGTATAATAGAAAAAGATCTGGGTGTTCATGTTTGGGAAGGAACCACTGTACTGGCTGAGTTGCTGCCTCTACAGCCCTACCACTTCATCTTTAATTAACTTTTTTTTCATATGGTTTACAGTCATGAAGTACTTAGATTGATATTTTGTATTCCTATGGGCATTCTGCTTATGAATATGTAAATATTAACATCAATATAAGTTACAGTGATTATTATTACAGCCCACCAGTTTTATAAATGCATGGTTATCTGAGAGAAATGATTTTAGGAAACTTCCCATGAAAGATTCAGTGTCGTCCGTTCTGGGCTCCCATTGCAGCCTAGGTCAATAAAGACATCTGGTGATTAGCGTCTGGCAGCCAGTCAATAGGCAATGACATGGGAAACAATTTGGTGTTCTGACTTCAGTTTTCATTGAATCGATGTCAGGTAGTGATTAGTGGCCTGCGAGGAACTTGGCAAACCATGGAGATAGTTCCATGTTGGGGTTCATTTCCATCCATGCACACTCCAGTTTTAATATTTTTAGGAAAGTATATTGGCAGGAAACTGCCTTGATGTCATCCTGTCCCACGGCTCAATAAATAAAAGACATCAACTGCCAGTGAAGATTGTATCTTTTGAGTGTCTCAAGTGGCTGCAAGTCTGAAAAAAAAAACCTAATTATGTTCTGTGAAGAATGCATAAATTCAAAGGAGAGATCTTGAAAGTGATTAAAATATACTTTCTATATTTGAAAAATCGCAATAAAAGCATTTAAAATAATTAAATGTTTAGTAAATATTTATAGCTAATTGATTTGATTCTATTGGTTTAAATACTATGTTTCTTTTTATACAATTTATTATACCAATTTAATAATCATACGTTTAGTTTTTAAATAGAATATAACACAAACACACAAATGTCACAAGAAATTAGAGTCAAGGCATATCTTTGTAAACTAATTTTTGACCTTGAACTAACTGTTAGGTTTAGTTTCAATACTATTTTTTCAGTGATAGTTCTTAATTTTAAAAGGGTTTACTCATGCAAATATTTTTGATGTGATATTGCGTGATCAGACTAAAACATATTTCTTAAATAAATAATTATTTGCTGTATACCTCTATTTCACACCCACTACTCTGTTATGTTCTATTGATCCACGAAATGGGCTATTGTGTATTTTCCTCAGAAGCCTCTAGCATAGATCAGTGGTCCATGAAGTGGAACATATTCTCTGCCAAGAAGCTTTCAAGACTTTCTCCTGGGCTGAAGGTGTAGAATATTAAACTCCCTATCTCTATTTTTATATACAGATTGACTCTTCTATGCTCTATATGTTTGATGATGGATTCTGATATACAGTGTGCTATGTGCCTCTCAAATAAATGGTTTTTAATGTATGTAAAGAAGTATATCATTGTTATCAAAGACAGAAGCATTGCATATTTTGGTGGTTGGTTACATAATTAAAATATATTTTTTCATTTATATTAACTGAGGTGTTAATCATAAAAATACTCAAATATTTAATAAGATTTCAATAAATGTAATTTTGAGCAGAATCATAAATGAGAAAGTGCCAGGCTTGATGTTGGCTTGCTTTTCCTTATGAAAGTGTACAATGATAACATATGCAATTATGACCAAGGTAAGAATCATCATATTGAATTGATAGAATTATATTAAAAGTTGAGAATTTTATATAGTCCTTATTAACATTAAAACACCCAATAATGGCAGTCTTTAGCTACTAATATTTGCAAAAGACTTCAATATTGTGCTTGACATAAGAACAGAAACTAAGATAGCATTCAGTAACTCAGTCTGTTAATCACCATATTCTGTGAAGGAGAATAAAAATATCAATCACTTCATGTTGGAGATACTGGTGAATTTTTCTGATGTTGCTGATATGAATGTGTGCCATCAAAGTAGTATTCTTATTCTTTATATTAAACAATGGCATACATTTTAGCACTACTAGTATTTTTACCAATCATTAAAAAATTTTATCTCAGTAAAAATCACAGCAAAATAGTTAAAACATTATTTTATTCTTAAACAAGACTTTATTCTTTTACATTTTCATGTGTTTCTGTTTAAATATCGGCAAACCTGGTAGCCATCACAAAGAAAATCCTACCCCCATGAGATATGGGGGGGGCATGCAAGGGAATAACGTTATCTTACACTAAATAAACAAGATTAACATACATCATAAAATATAAAAATTATGGAATCAGAGAACAATAAGAAATGAGATTATGTTTATAGTATTTATGTATTAATAATCTTGCACCCATTCTGAAAATATAATATTTAAACAAAGGAGTGAGGGAGTGAATCATTCATGTTACAGAAGAGGGCTCATTCTACAGGAACAACAACATGGAAGCCAAGTGGCCTGCTGTACATCAACAATGGGGCTTCTGCAATCTGCCTGGGGAAGAGAGCTCTGAGCATCAGAATGGGTCAGGACTTGGAACCATGAAAGTAAATGCCTAGACAGCTCTGATATCACAGAGGGTTCATGGGAAAGACTTTCTTGGTGCAAAAGAGTTGCAAATAACACTTCCAAACCAAAGAGTCATAATTCTAAGACTGAGAGGAATATACATATTTTTGAGATGCTTAGTATTCTGCACCGTGGCCCATAGAAGCCATAGCAGAAAAAATGGAAATGCAAAATTTTAGACAAGATTTTGTGTTTTCTCAATTATATATAGATTGTGATTTATAAGACACATACTGAAAGTCAGTAATTGGAAAAATGTAATAGTTATTTTTTTCTACAGGATTAAATTCCCCTGTCACTATATCAACTATCATAATTCTTTGCACATATAAAGGAAGCATATATAGTCAATAATAAACATGTATATACATACAAAATGTGTAAGTACAAATACCATTTTTATGTTAATATAAGTATAGAAAGCAACCAGAAAAGATTAAAAAAACTCCTGTTGATCCATTCTTCCATTGAAGGGCATCTAGGTTGTTTCCAGGTTATGGCTATTACAAACAATGCTGCTATGAACACAGTAGAGCATATACTTTTATTGTATGATAAGGCCTCTCTTGGGTATATTCACAAGAGTGGTATTGCTGGGTCCAGGGGTAGGTTGATCCCGAATTTCCTGAGAAACCTCCACACAGCTTTCCAGAGTGGTTGCACAAGTTTGCATTCCCACTAGCAATGGATGAGTGTACCCCTTTCTCCACAACCTCTCCAGCAAAGGCTATCATTGGTGTTTTTTATTTTAGCCATTCTGACAGGTGTAAGATGGTATCTCAAAGTTGTCTTGATTTGCATTTCCCACACACTGAGGCAATGGGGATGTTCTATCGGGAACTCACCAAGGCCAGCTGGCCTGGGTCTGAAAAAGCCTCGGATAAAACCGGACTCGCTGAACATAGTGGACAATGAGGACTACTGAGAACTCAAGAACAATGGCAATGGGTTTTTGATCCTACTGCACGTACTGGCTTTGTGGGAGCCTAGGCAGTTTGGATGCTCACCTTACTAGGCCTGGATGGAGGTGGGTGGTCATTGGACTTCCCACACGGCAGGGAACCCTGATTGCTCTTTGGGCTGACCTGGGAGGGGGACTTGTTTGGGGAAGGGGGTGGGAAATGGGAGGCAGTGGCGGGGAAGAATCAGAAATCTTTAATAAATAAATAAAAATTAAAAAAACCTCCTGTTGAATTTAAAGAGAAAATTTTACCAATTGTTTGATATAATTTAAAAAATAAGTTTTAAAGTAAATAAGAACTAAATGTTTATGTAAATATCATAATGGAAATCTTTAATTTGTATGTTTAGTTAAAAAATCTAATAAAATAGTTTATTAATTGAATAATTATATGACTTTTGTTCCTTTATATAAATGTATAATTTTTATTGATTATCATATGAATAAATATTAAATGCAACATCTTGACTAACCACTATAAATAGTTTCATCTTATAGTTATTGCATAAAATATCACACTGTGCAATTATTTAGTTTTTCAGTAAACAAAAAAATCTATAGTTACTTATTTTCTAATTACTGTATATGACTCTGCAGAATGTTTGACAAGTAAACAACACATTAGTAATAAATATACACATCTTGACATTAAGGAAACTTTAATGGCTTGATTAACAAAGAGGTTAAAGTTGGTAAGTATGAAAGAGACCTCCTTCAAGAACTGTGTTTCGTCACATAGTTAACTGTTGCAAGGAGGAAAAGAGGAATTGCACAGCTTGTCTAAAGACACAGCATGAAAGGCTTGAGCCAGGGCCAGATCCAGGGGTCACTTTGGTACTGACTCCTGCTTGTAAATAAGTTTGTAGAAATCTATGTGACACTGACATATATGCAAATCTCCCACTGAACATAAAGTGTCCTTTGAGAAAACATTTCCTGTTTCCAAATACGTATCCATGCATATTTTGCCTCTTGGAAATTTTACGATGGGTAACTATAGTCTTGAGGTAGAATGCTTCCATTAACATTCTCTCTCTAGTAATCCTCTCTCTCTCTCTCTCTCTCTCTCTCTCTCTCTCTCTCTCTCTCTCTCTCTCTCTCTCTTTCTCTCCCCCCTCCACAGGAATCACTAGAGTTTCTCCGATCTGTGCTTGAATTGTGCTAAATTACTGGTATAATTGCTTTTTAAAGCAACATCTCTACTTGGAATGATTGCAAAGTATACCTTGGAGATGGAATCTGCAGAATGAGATGGGTGTGAATGCCTATTATGTACAAACTCATTTCCTAAGACCTTAAGCTCTGATTTCATATATTAGACCCTGAAGCTAATTGTCATGATGGATACTTTTAGTATTGGCTAAGGATTTCTTAAGTAATTAATTAAATGAAAAGTTATTATGCTCTTAGTCATTTAGCTACAGGCAATAATTCAATTAAAATAATGGCATTTTGTACTTTAACTATATCAATGATATTCATAAAAGGTACTTTGCATATTCTTACAGTTTTTGCAATTTTATTCTTAAAAGAATCAGAAGCCAATCAGCATTCCAAAGTAATTGGTCTATTTAAGAAATCGCTGATATCAGCATAATAGTTTTTTTCCTCTGATTGCAAGAAAAGGAAGACTTTGCCCTTGAATCCAAAGGAGCACGTTATAATTTAATTCAGACTGAAATGAAAGTTTTTTTATTAACATAGAAAGAAAAAGTATGATCATATTTTCATATGAATTTTTATTTTTGCATTCAACACATTTTTTCCAATGGGGAAGACCTGATTCAATAGACATCATTACTTCATGAACCCTTATAATATTGAAAGTCCAATGTATTTTGTAAAAATAAATTTCTCAAGAATTCTGGCTGAAGACACATACTTATATTATGATAATTTAGAGTGATTAATTGATAAATACTTTTTAATATCAGACAATGTTATCCAAGCATGAATACTTGATGATGTTGCTGACTTCCACCCCAGTGAGAAGGGTGATGACAATAAGCACTGTGGCCTTACAATATGAGGAGTTCACACTTCCAAATGTGTTTGAATTTAGTCATATTTCTAAATAAAGGGTCAGGCATCTTACTGTGTAGTCCTGCTTTATGCTTAATTTCAGTGTAATATGTTTAATATCATGAAAGTATCACTTGTTAATTATAGTTCTTAGCTACTTTTATCAGTTTTCATGCCCTGTTTGTTCACATATGTGCCAGACAGACAGCCATGGTAGAAACAATACCCATGTCTCAAAATATGTCTTCAAAATAATCTCATAACTTTTCAAGTATGTTTAATAAGCGTCTGTCCTCAGTGTAGTTTGGAACAAACAGTCATGATAGGTACCTCTCTTCAGTATTATTCTTTCTACTTTTTATAGATTTTAACATTATTTGTGCTAAGTATTTTATACCTTTAATATTTACCAAGTCTGGGAGTATTTTTTATTCTCTAGCTTGTAAATAAAATTTTAAATTTCCACACTTTCTTATGACAAAGCTATTGTTTTATTTAATATTTAAAGGTAATAAGAAATCAAATATAATTTCCATCAAAATGGCTTTTTTGCTGTATATTAGAAACATTTGGAATAATCTTTGCTATATTGAATTATCATCATTATTAACATTGTAGTCTGTACTTCTGTTATTATATTATATTGACCCAAAAAGGAATTGTTATATAAATCTCATTTTCATTACTCACCTCTTAGTAAGTTACCATATCAATTCTTTGTTAAATATACAGTGTCTTTTAATGTTCTTGTCTGTTTCATCATTCATCTTTTCATATATTACTCTTTAATTCTAAATTTTCAGTTTTCTTAGCATTCAATCTTTATATTTTGACTGGTAAACACATTTTTATACAATAGAATTCTATGTAAAATTATACAAAAATGGATCTAATTAAATGCTGTTCTTTTCTGAGTGGAAACAGTGGAATATAGAATTTGTTGTAAAGGAGAGGTGAGGGCTGAAAGTGTTTGGCCCTGGGCTTTTTTTGGTTGGGAAATTTTAATGACTGCTTCTATTTCCCTATAAGATAAAATTGTTTATCTGATCTTTATTTAACTTTGGTATTTAGTATCTATCAAGAACTTTTTCATTGTTTTTAGATTTTCAGATTTTGTGTGGTACAGTTTTTGAATTATGACCCAATGATACTCCGAATTTCCTCAGTGTCTGTTGTTATGTCGCCCTTTTAATTACTGATTTTGTTAACCTGGGTATTCGCTCTTTCTTTTTGTTAGTTTTGATAAGGAGTTGTCTATCTTGTTGACATCCTAAAAGAATCAACTGATTGTTTCATTGATTCTTTTTATTGTTTGCTTTGATTATATTTTGTTAATTTTATCCCTCCATTTTATTAGTTACAACTGTTTACTTCTCTTGGGATTCTTTGCTTCTTTTGGTTCTAGAGATTTTAGTGACTATCAAGTCACTATTATGAAATCCCATCTAATTCTTTATGAAGGCACCCAGTGCTATGAACTTTCCTCTTAGCACTGTTTTCATAGTGTCCTATACGTTTTGGTATATTGTTCATTCATTTTCATTGATTCATTTAAATTCATTTAAATACTTTTTTTATTTCCTCCTTGCCCCAGGGATAATTAAGCAGAGAGTTCTTCAGTTGTCTTAGTTCATCAGGTCCTGTTGTTTCTGCTGTTATTGAAATACAACTTTAATCCATGATTGGCTGAGAGGATGCAGTGGGTCATTTCATATTTCTTATATATGCTGAGGCTTGAGTGGTGACTGACTATATGGACAAGTTTGGAGAATATTCCATGAGGTGCTGATAAGAAAATCTATTCCTTTGTGTTGTCATAAAATGTTTTGTAGATAACTGTATGGTTAATTTGCGTTATGTCTGTTAGCTCCGGTATTTCCCTGTCTAGTTTTTATCCAATGCAATTAAGTTAGTTGCATACACAAAAATATAGGCTACAAATAATCTCACACCAACAAATCCTAAAGAAGGTAAACACACATACAATACTACAACCACCAATAAACCAAATATAACAGGAATTGACAATCAATAGTCACTAATATCTTTTAATATCAATGGTTTCAAATAACCTACAAAAAGACAAAGGCTATCAAAATGGATATGAAAACAGGATCTAGCCTTCTGTTGCATGCAAGAAACACATTTCAATCTCAGAGACATACATTACGTCAGAATAAAAAGTCCTGAAAGGATTTTCCAAGCAAATGGACCTTTAAAAAAAAAAAAAAAAGCTGGTGGACTTTGGGAACTCAGTTCAATGCTCTGATGCAGGTCGTTCCCACTGTTTCCATCAGTTGCTTGATGAAAGTTTTATGATGAAATTTAAGATATACATCAGTATGACTACACTCACGGAAACAATTTACCTGAGCTAATGGGAGCTCACCAATTCCACTCAGACAGAGCAGGAAACCTCATAGGTCCAAACTAGTCCCTTTGAATGTAGGTGACAGTTGTAAGTCTGGCCAGACTTTGGGGCCACAGACAGTTGGACCAAGGTTTATTCCTACTGCTTTCTTACTGGCTTTTTGAAAATCTATTCTTATAGTAGGAGGCCACTTGTACTTTCCCAGCTGCTCAGAGCTGAAATAACCACGCAGAAACTATATTAATTAAATCACTGCCTGGTCTATTGCTCTAGTTTCTTATTGGCTAGGTCTTACATCCTAAACTAACCCATCTCCATCAACCTGTGTATTATGTGGTGTGGCTTACCAGCAATGTTCTGTCATGTCTGGTGGTGACTCCATGTTGTCTCCTGACTCTCACTTCCTTCTCCCAGCATTCAGTTTAGTTTTTCTCTGCTTACCTTTATTCTGGCCTGCCAGTCTTAAGACAGATTCTTTATTAACAAATGGTATTCACAGCATACAGAAGGAAATCCCACATCACCTCCCCTTTTCTGACTAAATAAAAAGGGGATGTTTTAATGTTTAATAGTAAAATTACATATTATCCATTTATTTAGTCATGGGTATATATTCATATAGATTTAAACACATATACTTGAAGCATAAGAGAGAAAAAAATGAGGGTCAGTTCATACAATCAAGGATACCAAATTTCTCAAATATATAGGGTAGACCTTAAGGACAGTGGTCCAAAGAAACTGAACAAAATTAAATACTGTTACTGTAAGTTTGTCTTCTGAAGTTTCTGATAGTGTTTATAGATACTTATTTTAAATATGCTATTTTTAAAACTCCAGTCTCTTTGTATTAAACACAATAGATTAGGTTGAATCTCAAATACGCCACTTTATTATTTTTCATTAATGCACACTCTAATTGAAGAATAATCCAATAATGGGAAAATAAATATATTTTTATATTCTTTAAGATATCATTCTTATTAATTGCCAGTGATTTAAAGATGACTAAGGCAATATTCATAGTTGAGGTTTGGCCATGTAAAATCAAATTATAAAAATTCACAGGCCCAGTAAGATGCAAGTTGACACTGTATGTACTTTCTTGCTCAGTATAACAAGATGATATAAAACCTATTACAACTCTGAGGTTGTTTATTTTCTTAGTCCCTTGCAGGTCCCCTGTTTCTAGTTTCATTCTCCATTGTATCAGTCACTTATTGTCAACTGTGATCTGAAAGCATCATTTGTTTTATGGTTTACAGCTCTAATACATAAGGGCTTGGACTTTACTACTACAGTCATTCTTCATGTGGACTCACACAGGGATAAAAAAATCCAATGCTTCTACATAACCATCTCCTAAGATTTATTTCTGCAACTGCAAGTATGGTCGAAATTGACTCATTGTTCTACCGTCATCAAGCCTTGAGTATCAGCTACCCCATTAATGAGAATGAGTCAAACTAAAATCTGAATTCTTCTCACTTCCCTCTCAAGGGTTTATTCATCCTTGTCATTTTTATTTTCCTTTTATTGAATTTGATTGTTTTTAAAATATATTGTGAGTTTATTTTCAGATAATATTGATGCTCAGTGAAACTGGAGTCCTAAGCATATTGAATTTGCTTTTGTCCTTAATTTTTTTCACATATTTTATCTTTAGAACCATTTTCTTTAAATTATTCATTTTACTTTTTGATACAATTATATCATTTTCCCTTCCCTTTCCTTGGACCCCCATTTAACTTTCCTTGCTCTTTTTCAAATTCATGGTCTCTTTTTCCATCATTTTCTTACATATATATGGCTATATACCTGTATTTTCCTCAGACTTCACATGCTGCTTGCAGGTATGGAAAACATATTGGTGTGCTATTTCCTGAGTATGACTTTTTCTAGTTCCCTACAGATTTTTGTATAAGGCTGAGGCCTTTAAGGTTTTCCTGTCTACTTTATCATGTCTATGGTTGTTGTCCTTGTACAATTCATGTTTGGGCAGTCGTCTTGGTAAGACATTATGGGTGTCAATTTGGCATCACTAGGAGACATAGTCTCACTGAACACTCACTGATCCCCTAATTTTTCACTTTTCTTTCTAGCACCATCTTCCTTTCTCTGTGGTTTAGAAGAATAACCTCAATGCATACAACACACACACACACACACGCACACACACATATGCATTCACATACACTCAAGCATACTGTCACATATGCACACCGAAATGCTCTCTCACTCTGTCTTTCACACATACACACTCTCACCTACACAAATCATCAAAACTAATACCTGACATATTATATTTCTTGATTTATTTATATTCATTAATGTTTTACATATTCAGTTTTATAATTCAGAATGTTTCCCAAGAACATACTTTTGTAGAATTGTTTCCTTTAGAATGAATTACCTGTGTTATGCACATTTTTTCCTATATGCAGACGAATTGATAGTTTTTCATAAATGTAACTTTATGTATTTTCCATTTAGAATAACTCTTTTCACATAAACTACATTCACACTTTCATTTCATTGAATATTGCTCTTATTCATGTAAGCATTTATTACTCTCTATGTCCCAGACAATATCTGCCTGTGTTTTTTTTCATATTTTGTTTCACATTTGTTGCTGATATTTAACCCTTTATTCTAGATCTAGTTTTTAATAAGTGTGTGTGTTCCTAATACATACAATGAATTTTTATATGTCATTTTTTTCTGTTTAATGTAGATATAAGTTTGCAATGTCTTGGATAGACTTATTGGATTAGAACAGGGGTAAAATAAACAGGCCTGTCGTTTCAGATGTCTTAAAAGAGAAAGTGTGTAATGTTTCTGAGGATTTTAAAAACATTGTTTCCTGCTATGTAATCTTTGCTCAGGTGTGTCAGTGAACATAGCTTCTAACACCAGCCAAGCTTTCCATCAGAGAAATAAGCAAAGCACGGCATGCCCTGTGTTTGTGGTTTGATTTCTGTTCTTCTGTGAGTGGCAATTGAGCTTTATTTGTTCTTCTTCAGCTGCCAATAATTTGAGCGTCCTTCCTAACCATCATGAGCTACTATAAGTGCATGCCTCACAACAAGATTGGGACACATGTGCTCTCATCTGATTCAAACAAAATATAACCCAAACTTTCTGCTTAAAAATAGAAACAACCCCCCACCAGTGAAGGATCAAAGGACAGATAATATCAAGGTTTTTTTTAATATATCCTTAAATAATTGTATTGTTTTATTTTTACAGAAATTATAAATCTATAATTATACACAGTTTATCTCTGCTTATCTATTATTCATCTATCTTGATATCTGCCTATTTATCTACATATCTTTTATCTATCTATGTATCTATAGTTTTGTAACTATCTATGTACCTCCCTATTATTTCTCTACCTATCTACCTCTCTCTCTCTCTCTCTCTCTCTCTCTCTCTCTCTCTCTCTCTCAATATATATTCAGATTATGGCACTTGGTTGACAATGTTTCATAGGAGAACATAGCCTAACCAAATCACAAGTACCAGCCATGGGAAACTTCCTTTTGAAGGACTGATCATGGCGATCCTAGTGTCTTCCAAAGCAATGCAGAGTAATGATGTAACACTTGGTTGACTTTCCGAGCTTCTGAGTTTGGTCCTTTTTTTTTTTTCTGAAATAGTTCACTTAGTACATATTCAGATGATTTGTGCTGGATATAACCTGGGAATGCTTCCTGTAGTCCAACTTCAATTGTTCCAGAAAATACTATAGAAACTGCCAGAGCAGGTAAGCAATTAAAAGTTATAGTCAATTGTTGACACATATGAATGAGCACAATTTCCAACATGGCAAGGTATCTGGAAATGTGCAATAAGTGGAACTCGCATACGATAGTAACCAACAGCTGTCTAATTAAATTTATGGCCCACTAAACAGGAGGGAAATCATACCTGGGATTGGAAACCTAGCAGCTTCCTGGGGCTAGTGAGGTAATGAACCTTATAAAATAATCTAATTCCGTCACTTTTCTATTCCTTGCTACATTCTAAATCTTATTCTTTAACACACAGATCAGTGTCTTTACCACTCCTCATCAAAAAAAAAAAAAAGCCTTTCTTTATGGAAAATTGAGACCATCACAAAAACCGAAAAAAGGATACAATTAATAGGTAAACAGATCACAGAGAGTGCAGTATGAATGTGTGTGTCTGTCTGTCTGTCTGTCTGTCTGTCTGTCTGTCGTGTGTGAGTGTGTGTGTGTGTGTATGTGTGTGTGTTCATTCACTTTTTTTGCACCTAAAATTCATGGTCCATGGTACAGAACACTGTAGGAGGCAGAATAACAGAAATCTGGCTGAGAAACAGTCTCTCATATAAATGATGGCATAGTCAAGAGTATTGGCATTATGAATAGACATTCTAACATGGATGTGAAAGATTTCACAGGGTCCCACTCCTAGGATATGAACTATTACTGTTGAGAAGTATAAGGGGAGAATTAGTCCTTTTCGGGGATGAGCCTGCTTATCATTTATCCTATATAATGTGGTCAGCCCTAAAACATGAAAACAACAACAAAAAAGATTCAGCATGTTGAATATATATTTGTGCATTGATATACACATACATTATAAATGAAAGTAAGATGTCCAATTTCTCAATAATAAACTGCATGTGCTCTGTCATGGTGATTCTCAGGAACTGGACTGCAACAGTGACAGCTTCAAATTTCCAGGCCTTTTCCATTTTTTGGAATTTATATTCAATATATCACATTTGAATTTTTATTACTGCCTAAATAAAAATTACTGCCCATTTCAGTGAGTGAATTAGTTTTTGGAATTACAGTGTTGTAAGGATTGTTTTATTTTATTATATCTTAAAGTAATAAAAGAGAAAATTATCAAATTACTCTTGTAAATATATGCATGCTCAATAGACATATTTATTTAGTAATAATAAATATTTATTTCATTGTAAATTGAAGTGTTTACTATATAGTTAGATTACTGTTACGTATGCACTGCATTCTTGTAAAGTAAGATAGATTTTCATAAATGCTAACATTGGTTCTATGATTCAGGTCTTAATTGTGACTCATAATCACATTTCCTAAAATAGACAAAAACGAAACTGAGTAATTTTTATTGACTCCATTAGTATAAAATAAAATATGTTTCCAAACTAGTAATGCATAATCCACAAATTTCTTCATGTGTATTAGTTAATACATCCAAGTATAGAAACTGTATGCTGAAACCATTTGAGGAAGGAGAAACGGAGGTTGGGAAGTAATGTAGGAGATAATAATTTTTTACAAAAAAATAAATAAAAATAAAAAGAATTATTATAAAATTTAATTTAAACAATTCAAAATATGCAAAAATTACCTAAAAGTTAAAAATCAGCTGTCTTTTCACACCATTAACAATGTAGATTTTTATTATGCTTGAGTCTATTAATACCGTCTAACATAAAATTCAAATGAAAACACAGATTGTTTTGAATGTCCAACCATTTGTTCACTGAGAATTTTCTTCTATATGGTGTCTTAGTATAATCATCTGCTGTGAACTTTTTCTGCACTTCACAGTCACACTGTGGGGAACAGAGCAATCATAAAGGAAAGCGAGCTATAAAACCTAACAGACAGCTTCATCTTAGGAGCTACTCTTTCCTTACGATTTTAAACAAAGTCTCACAAAGTTTACTTGAATTTTTTTTTAAAATGCACATTTGCAATCTAGGACTGTCTGCATCTGTATTCTAAGATATACAGATAAGATGTTAGAAAATCCATTGTTTCTTCATTTCTGATATATACAAAATTTATATTTATCAGAGCAAAAATCTGGAGATTTGCACTAATTTCTTATTTATTTATTTATTTATTTATTTATTTATTTATTTATTTATTATGTATACAGTATTCTTCCTGCAGGCCTCATTATAGATGGTTGTGAGCCACCATGTGGCCGCTGGGAATCGAACTCAGGACCCTCAGAAGAGCAGGCAATGCTCTCAACCGCTGAGCCATCTCTCCAGCCCCTGCACTAATTTCTAACTTACACATTTACACATGAAAGCATATAGTTATTCAAATAAATGTACCATTACTAATATAAATACATTTAAATATTACCACTAACCATTTTACTATATATTTTATCCAAAACATGTTTATGATCCTTTTCATATCACAACATTAATTTTGAAAAATTAATTTCTACTTGTGGAATATAAAAATTAATATATTTAATATTACCTTCATTTGAAAAATTTAAGAATTTTAAGCTATTACCTTAATGATATGACAAAATATTCATTTAAATTCAAATATTTGTATAATATAGTCATTAAAAGTTAATAAAGTAACAAATTATTAAAAATAATTAAATGCTATAGATATAATACTAAATTGTACTTCAGTTTAATGCTATTCAAAGGCATGAGGCTGATTATTATAAAGTAAGTGAATCAACAGTCATTTATTGAGCTCACTATTAAACAGAGAGATCTGTATATTCTATAATATTTACAAAATAAAAATTTACTTTCTAATGAATTAGAAGAGAAAAGGTTTACCAATGAATACATAAATATGACTCATAATATATCTATGAATAATTGAAAAATAAATTATTCAGAAAAAACAACTCAGAATTTGAAAATGTTGAATTATACTGAACTGATATTCCTCTTATACCCAAAATATTTGATCAAAGAAGCACATTTATATGTTTCTTTAAATTTGCCTCCATAGCTATTTTTAATATGATGTTTTTCAGTTGTCATTCATTTTTGAGTAACGTCACAGTAATGGCTTCCTTGATTTCTAGGTTGACTACAATAAGGATGAAGACTAGCATAATAGGGACTTGGAATGCACTACTAGCCAACAAGAAGTTTTATCTGTTAGATTTGCTTAACATGCTCTACAACTCTTTTTAGCATGAAGACATTGGTTGATCAATAATCTCAATCCAAACCAAATAGACACGGGGAATTACACAAATGGCATATAAATATAGAACCATATGCAGATAAGTTTTATCTAAGGTGAAAGTTCATTTAAGGATGTTGGGGTAACCATAATGATAATGTTGAATCCGTAGATGTGAGAACATTGTGTTTCACAGAAACAATACACAGAATTAAAAGAGAAATCCCTCTCCTGATGGAAATATATGGAAATACACATGGGCAGAAAATACAGTCTTATTATTTGAAGGTTGTTAGACTAGAAAAAGAGTAGAATTTATTAATTTTAAAGAAAGTCCTTTTACAAAAATATCACAAATTTTACAAACAATCCCAAAGCCATGTTTCTTACAATTTATCATAAACACCTCAAGTCCACACTTAATTTAACTTTTAATTCTAATATCATGAGCATCTTTTATTTTCTATTGACAGTAACAGATTGGATTCAAAAGCAAGAGCTTAATAGCAAGGAAAGAAAATAAATGCATCTCCCTTGCCACCAAAATCAATAAACTGACCAATTTTAAAACTGAGTCATTTTATTATGTAGTAATGAAGTTTGTAGATGTTTTGGCAATTGCATTATAGCTCAAGGGTTTACTATCCAATCTAAGCAAAAAGACATTTACACAGTCCTTTGACCCAATTGTTCTTCAAACTGGAATATTCAATTTTAAGTCTCTGCATATTTAGTCTTTGAAATTTTAAGTCTGTTCATTTGTCTCAGTGTTGATGAATAAATTAGCTTCTTCGTTTTAGTGTAAAATAGCTATATAT
>NW_026067911.1:11749461-11751072 GCF_014885135.2 Alexandromys fortis | reverse complement strand
TATATATTTCTTCCATTTTAGTGTGATGAGCTTTTCGGGTGTGGGCAATGATTTGTGTGATTCGGTCTCCGAATTAAAGTTTATAAAATCAGCACAAATAAACTTGAACCAATAGAAATGTAAGACATATTGATTCCAATACCTAAGACTCTAGAAAATGATATTTTTATAATCCATAAGAAAATAAAAAGTCAAACTTCCTGTCTATACTGTAAGAAACTGATATATTTGATATAGCTTGGTGTCATAACTGTGGCACGTATTTAGACTATATGAATAAACAGAATTTAAAATTATTTTTAAAAATATTTAATCAGTCAATGAAATAGAAATATAATTCTTGGACACCTGGGAACCTCTCTAAAGCCAAGTCTCTTGCCAACCCTAAAATGGCTCTCTTAATTAAGATATCTTCTTCCCGGCACCCATAGCCACCCTTCCTCTATCTCAACCATCCCATTCCCCCAAGCTCTCCCCAATCCCCGCCTTCTCCCTTCTCTCTCCCCATCTCCTCTTCTCCCCACGCCACCCCCACCCCTGTGCTTTCAGCTTTTGCCTGGCAAATCCTGTCTATTTCCAATATCCAGGAGGAGAAATATATGTTTTTTTTTCTTTGGGTTCACCTTCCAAGAAGATATCCCCAGCTAGGTCCTTGAGCAGCAGAGGAGAGGGAGCCTGAACTGGCCTCATCCCATAGCCACACTGATGAATATCTTGCATATCACCATAGAACCTTCATCCAGCAATGGGTGGAGATAGAGAGAGAGACGAACATTAGAGCACTGGACTGAGCTCCCAAGGTCCAAATGAAGAGCAGAAGGAGGGAGAACATGAGCAAGGAAGTCAGGACCACGAGGGGTGCGTCCACTCACGGAGACGGTGGGACTGATCTAATAGGAGCTCACCAAGACCAGCTGGACTCGGACTGAACAAGCATATAATCAGACTGAACTCTCTGAATGGGGCTTACAGTGAGAGTTGACTGAGAAGCCAATGATAATGGCACCGGATTTGGATTCTAGTGCATGTACTGCCTTTTTGAGAGCCTTGTCTGTTTAGATGCACACCTGCCTAGATGTGGATTGTAGGGAAAGGGCCTGGACTTTCCACAGGGCAGGACACCCTGACTTCTCTTAGGACTGGAGAGGGGAGGGGGAAATGGGAGGAGGTGGAAATTTTTAATAAATAAGTAATTTTTTTTAAAAAAAAGAAATATAATTCTTGTAGCTGATGCATAGATCTTTTTTTCTAGGTTTCAACTCATTTTATTGATTTTATTGAGCTATACATTTTTCTCTGCTCTCCTCCCTTCCTTTCCCCTCCCCTTCAACTCCCTCCAATGGTCCACATGCTCCCAATTTACTCAAGAGATCTCGTATTTTTCTACTTCCCATGTAGATTAGATCTATGTATGTAGGGTCTTTATTATTGTTTAGGTTCTCTGGATTTTGATTTGTTGGCTTTTTTTTTTTTTTTTGCTTTGTTATTTTTAAAAATCACTTATGAATGAGTATATGTGATAATTGTCTTTCTGGGTCTGAGTTACCTCACTCAAAATGATGTTTTATAGCTCCATCCAGGAGATCTTGTCTTTTTCTACTTCCCATGTAG
>NW_026067911.1:11707692-11747619 GCF_014885135.2 Alexandromys fortis | reverse complement strand
TGTTCCCTCTCCTTCTATTATCCACTAACTTACCTTATTCCTCTTTCTTTCTTGTCCTTAAGAGTGCTATAATAAATAAAAATAATTCTCTTCAGAAGTTTAAAGAGGCTTAAATCAGTTATGGTATTAGTTTACAGTCCTAAGCTGCAGACTATATCTCTGGCACTCAAGTTGATGTGATAACAGTCTGGATCCTTTATAGCATCGGACAAAACAAGCCTTCATTCTTCTCTCTCTCACTCCCACCATGTGTAAAGGCAGGACTGTGTTTTTCTTATTAAGATATATATTTTTCTCTGCTCTCCTCCCTTCCTCTCCCCTCCCCTCCCCTCCCCTCCCCTTCAGCCCTCTCCCATGGTCCACATGCTCCCAATGTTCTCAGGAGATCTTGTCTTTTTATCCTTCCCATGTAGATTAGATCCACGTATGAAGCAAATGAACATTTTAAGCTTGTCCTTTAATCATGTAGGCAATCATAGGGTTTCAAAAATTAAATAAATGTATTTGAAATTTTTTTTAGTTTAAATTCTCAACCAATGTAAAACGAGTCCTAATTTAGTTCGGCGTCCTTTAGTTTTCCTAACTGTTCTTTCTGTATACATTTTCCATGTCAGTCACTATCATACAGAAATACCCATGTTTTAGTGAAACAAACTTATGACCAAATGTGTTGATTTGTTACTTTAAGATTAGCTAGAAAATATATTAAACCATATGTTAAATCCTTAGAATAGCCATAGAGAATACTAAGTTCTAAATTTACCATTGGTATGTTTAAATTAAAAGAATATTAAGGTATCTAAAGAAACAAACCATACTAGCTTTTATTAACAAAATATATTCTAAGACATGAATCTATTATGGCTATGTTGTGTCTATTTCATCAGTAAAAATGTATAATTAATATTTAATTATTTGGAAACTGACAAAAATTGATAACATAGGAAGAGATGTGGTGCATACATAGATTTAATTAAATTTCTAACACTTTTAGAGCTTGGGGTATACTCTGAAGCATTGTTTACAATTCTAAGTGGCATTACTAAATTATTATTCAACAGTATTTTGATTAATGTTTTGATTTTCAAACACTCATAAAACCCAACCAATTTGCATATATTTTCTTATAACTTTTATACTCTGCGTCCCCAAACTTATTTTGTTATTTTGATTCTGTGAATGTTGATTGTAGATGCCTGACTTATTCCTCTGGCATAAGTATAGAATTTTTCAACAAAACTCAGAACTTTAGAAATATTTGCAGAATGTGACAGCAACCTATTTAAGAGATGGTGGTTTTTGCAAAATTCATGGAGCTTTGAACAACTAAAATGGAAAGAATTGCATATGAGCTGCTGGAGGAACATTGGGTAGTTTCACACAGCTCAAATACAGGTATGAATTGTTTGCCTTTGGTCACAGAGAATATTATTCAGATTCACAGGTTCCGTTCAGCAGAAAGAGGTCATTTTGTCCATTTGTTTGTATTTTCATCTGTCTGACATGGACCACTATTTTTAAAATAAAATTTGCATTGCATGCTTAATTTGCAAATGCAATTATCAAATTTTTATTTTATTGCAAACTTCTAAATATATTTCTATGACCATGGATTGGAAAAATAATATTTTTCTTTGCATCCTCAATGTTTGGTAAAGCACCCCAATCTAGCTCTGAAACTAGCACCATGCATTATCACTTATCTCTTCAAATCTTCTATGCAGCATGCCTGCGCATGCAAAACGTATTTTCTAGGGTGCCCTTGGATGCATGAAGCACACAGGAAAGTACTATCTTGCCATTAGAAATTTTCTGTTTTCTCCAAAGAAAGCAACTTACAGCACTTGGATTTTAAATGCTTGATACCTAAATAATATACCTTCCTTATCTAAATAAGACCTGTTAAGAATAAAGTTTTCCTTTAAAAAAGAGAAGCAAGCACCATTTATATTGCCAGGGTTTGAGTCATGCTCTTATTTCTCAGATAAAAATTTGCTTATTTTTCAGGGCTAATGCAGTCTGAAATGCTGCATCTTAATGATTTCAGTACAAAGATTCCGGATATTTTCACTATTATCATATTTTCTACCTACTGGCTAAAATAAATTATTTAGAAATCAACCTGAAATAAATGTCTCTGGAAACCTTTGAATGTCTTCAAAACCTCTTTTACAACAAAGAAAAAAAATTAAAAAATGGTGAATGTGACAGACTACACACTCAGTCTATTATGGTAATGTTCCTATTTCATGAAGTCTTATTTTAAATTCATGAATAATTTTAAAGGGATAAGGACCTTGCATGTGACAAGAACAGAGGTAAGATCCAAAGGCAATTTCACATAATCTATATGGCAGTGAATATTTTATCAGTTATTACCTAAATATGTTAATCACTTTTAGCAGATCTGAGTATTGTAAGTGCTTTGGCCGCTACAATAATTAGATGTTAAAGCAGACTACAGAATTGAAGAAGCAGGGAAAAAAAATCTATGCATCTACCAACATTTTGGGCATGGTCCAGATGATTTCCTTTGTTCTCAGTTCAGAAGAAGGGAGTCCATGTCAAAATATGAGCTTGCATGTGGGTTGAAAATGAAGAGTAGTGGCTTGGTTCTGTCTATGTTATCCTCTGTTAGAAGAATCCCGTTAATAGGAAAGAGAAGTCACTCACAGTGGTTCTCAACTAGAGTTTTCTGCTTCTTTGCTTGGTTTCAATATATTGTAAGCTAAATGTGTTGTACAATGCAAATGTCCAAGAGAGCTAACACATAAAATCAAAATTCTAAACATACTCTTAGTTGTTTAAATATTAGTTATGGAAATTATCTTTGTAAGTCTTGATGATTCTTGAAGTATATAAATTCTCAACATTCGATTTGATTTTATTTTGGACATAAGGATTATAACATAAATGTCACTATGAGTGTGTTGCAATGAAAGTAGTGATGGAGTAATATCAGTATAACAAAGGCACTAAATTATGAGCACAGCCAGACAATTACTGAAGAGTTGATCCTTTCAAGTGCTTTTCTCCATTTTCGTGTTACCTTAAGCATAGAGGATAGGAAATTTTAAAATGGCAAAATTTAAAAGGCAAATTGTATTTGGTGATTTGTTCTGTTATAGCAATACTAACCTAACCTCCCCACACCAAAGAAGTGTAGAAAAATGAGAAATAAATGACACCAAGCAAATATTAACCAGACTCAATGTCTTCATATTTCAGTGAACTTCAATATAGTTAGAATAGGCGTTGTCTCTGTGCAGTGATGGTGCACACCTTTAATCCCAGCACTTGAATCCCAGAAACTGGAGGATCTCTGTGAGTTCAAGCCCAGTCTAATCTACAGAGTGAGTTCCAGGAGAGGCTCTATAGATATATAGTAACCCTGTCTCAAAAAACAAAAACTAAAACAAAACAAAACAAGACAAAACAAAACAAAAAAAAAAACAAAAAGAAAATAATTAAAATATAGACATTCTAAAGTTGGACAATTTGAAGTTTTCAAATCATTCTGAATTTTTAATGTACACACCACACCCTTAAGATTTCTGGAACTACACACTTAGTCTCTGTTTATGTCTCTCTCTGTATCCCCCCTCTTTGTGTCTGTGTCTCTCTTTAACATATATTCATATCTGTATATGTGTATGTAATATGAATTATATGTAAAGTAGTTTTAATGGCATGCTCAGCATAGCAGTGTTCATCCTCAGTGTAGGGCTTGAGAATTTATCCTCTGCATTGGTGTAGTCTCCGAAACTAACAGCCCTGCCTAATCTCAGATCTTCACAGAAAAAGCACATTAAAGTAACAAGGTTCTTGTTGGTAGGAACAGGACTTACATGGGAGGGAGAGAAACATCAAACAGGACAATAGGGTGTCTTTTTTTTTTCCACTCTTAGATGGTTGTGGGACCTGGGAGAATGGAGCCTATAAATAAGACAGACTAAACTTTCATGCTTTACCTGGCTATTCAGAGCACTGTACAATTTATACTCTGAGAGTTAAAATGTGTCACTTGAATAAAGTCACATGTGTAGAATCACAAGGGAATGTCTCACTGTTTTGAGAACCCTTATTTAACAAATAAGCAAAACGTAACTTCTGTTCTAGAGAATCCACTATGGGCACCTATACACACATGTCACACATACAAATAAACACAGACAAACACACATAAATAAAACCAAAATAAATGCAAATTTTCACATTTTTCTATTACTGAAGAAACCCCATTTTTTTTATTTTCTCTTAAAAAAAGGGTTATTGGCAGCTGGTAGGTTCTGTAGAGGGTAAAATAGTTTGTTTCCAATGTGCCTGTCTGTAGATTGATCATGCCTGAGTGGGTGGGCATACATTCATGCATATAGGAGCAGCACTAATTAGACTCAATGGGTTATGTAAAGAAAGAAGACATGAAGTGTGGAGAGGGGAACAGTGAATGGAAGTCCAAAAAAATGGGGAGGGTGCACCCCAGGGTGGTCATGAGCAAGCTGTATTGTATACACATATGAAATTCTTAGAGAATAAATTTAAAAACGCATTAAAGAACAATGGCCACCTAAATGTGAGCAAAAGTTATTTTCTTCTTTATATAAAATTAATTTGTCAGAAATAAATAAGATAAGCAATTTTAATTCTCATACTGGAGGTGGGGAAAATGGCTAGAGGAAGAGAATTTGGAACTACCTTGCATTGTATATACACTTAAATTTTTATTAGACTCATATTATTCTGATAGCTATTGAGAAGGTTCATATTCCCAGCAACTGGAGATAATCATAAATATGCAATACAGCACAAGTTTTCACATAATGAGCACAAATATTCTTTCAAAGAGAAAATCACAATCGAGGCACTTCTAATCTAGTCTGCATTGTTGCATGAAGAATGCTAAGCAGTAGAATGTGAGGGAAGGCTGGGAGAAAACCAGAGAGAAATTATTTTGAGATGTTTTTGAAAAACATTTAATCCCTTGCTCTTCAGATAAAATTAATTATAAGTTATAATTCCTAATTAGCTGAGCGTGTATTCTCACTAATAAAGTTCTGGAATGAATTTGTAGATTGAGAAATGAAATTCTGTCTTCGCAATTAAATATGCAATGGTTTTGTATATTAGAATGATTCTATACTTCTGAAATTACAAAAACATTTAAAAAAAACTGATGGGTAATTTAAGTACAGAGTTTTAAACTTTAGTTTCTTATTTGTATAAAAGTATGTATGAATATCTAATCAGTTTATTTTTCAGGATTGTTAATACAGCAATAATATTCCCAATTTTAAGATGTCTAGCTGCATAGGTATGGGAATGTGATAGAAACAGCCCAAACTGTTTGAAAATGAGAAAAGACATTAACTGACTGTATGAGATACTTAATAGAATTTTGTTTGTAAACCAGGACACACACACTAATAATGAGCCTTCTAAACCTGAACAGAGAATGGGAGGAGTTTGGATTTTTCTCTCACAAGCAAATCTCACTCCTACTTACCTGCTTTTATGTCAATTGAAAGGTGAATTCTATTACAGTAGGAGAGTGATTCCCCAGGGTGTTTTAAACAGTCCTGAGGCCTGTCTGTCAAGGAAGGCAATCAGAAAGCCTGGTGTTCTGCCTTGATTGCATTGATATTCTTGCCAAGCATGTTTCAAGGAATTAGGCATTACTAGCACTTAACTTATTCCTTGATAAGCAGAATGGTATACAGACATATTTTATTTCATTCTGCAGATTTAATAACATGTATAAGAATTTTGAAGCCCAAGTATCTATTTCTATTTTTTTATTTTTTTCCAAATCAGTGAAGGGTTTATTAAACCATACAGTTAAGCAGAACATGGGTCAAAAATATATGAATTTGGACGTATTAGAGTAATCACTATGAGTAATTAGGAACGTTGTGCACAGGAGATAACACAGCAAAATAAAAAGTGAGTAGATGGATTCTATCATTTGCTAGATCTTTCCTATTTCTACTGGTCTTTTTGAAAGCTGCTTTGACAAAAGTGCGGAAGATGAAAACTAATTTCCATAATACCTAATGTTGATTTCTTAAAATTCAACACAGGTTCTTTAAAATCTGAGTGGACTTTCAATTCCAAAATAGTTCCCTTAAAAGAAACTCTACTTGGAAAGTTTTTAAGGTTGAATTTTTGTACTGTTCATCTACATTTTCTTTTTTTTATTTATTTTATTTTATGTTTTTTAGTTGTTGCAAAAAAAATTCCCATTTCCCTCCCCCTCCTCACACACATCTTCCCCTCCCCCCCACTCCATTCCCCCTCCCTCTTGAGAATGAAGAGCAGTCCAGATTCCCTGCCCTGCAGGAAGTCCAAGATCCTCCCACTTCTATCCAGGACCAGGAAGGTGAGCATCCAAACAGGCTAGGCACCCACAAAGCCAGTTCAAGTAATAGGATCGAGACCTAGTGCCATTGTCCTTGGCTTCTCATCAGCCTTCATTGTCTGCCAGGTACAGGGAGTCTGGTTTCATCCCATGCTTATTCAGTCCCAGTCCCAAAAGGCCTTGGTGAGCTCCCAATAGATCTGTTCCACTGTCACAGTGGGTGGGTGCACCCCTCGTGATCCTGACTTCCTTGGTCATGTTCTCCCTCCTTCTGCTCCTCATTTGGATCTGAAGAGCTCAGTCCGGTGCTCCAATTTGGGTCTCTGTCTCTATCTCGATCCATTGCCAGATGAAGGTTCTATGGTGATAATGCAAGTTATTCATCAGTATGGCTATAGGATAGGGTCATTTCAGGTTCCCTCTCCTCAGTTGCTCAAGATACTAGCAGAGGACGTCTCCCTGGACACCTGCGAGCCCCTCTAGAGTCCAGTCTCTTGACAACGCTAAGATGGCTCCCTTAATTAGGCTATATATTTCTCTGCTCCCTTGTCCACCCTTCCTTTATTCCAACCATCCCATTTCCCCAAGCTCCCCCCAATCTCCCCTTCTCACATTTTTCACCCCATTTCCCCTTAGCCCCATGCCACCTCATCCCCAAGTTCCCAGGTTTTGCCTTGCAGTCTTGTCTACTTGCCATATCCAGGCGGATGACTATATGTTTTTCTTTGGGTTCACCCCCCTACCTAGCTTATCTAGGATCACAAATTATATGCTCAATGTCCTTTATTTATGGTTAGAAACCAATTATGAGTGAGTACATACCATGTTCATCTTTTTGGGACTGGGATACCTCACTCAGGATAGTGTTTTCTATTTCCATCCATTTGCATGCAAAATTCAAGAAGTCATTGTTTTTTACCGCTGAGTAGTATTCTAATGTGTATATATTCCACACTTTCTTCATCCATTCTTCCTTTGAAGGTCATCTAGGTTGTTTCCAGGTTCTGGCTATTACAAATAATGCTGCTATGAACATAGTTGAACAAATGCTTTTGTCAAATGATAGGGCATCTCTTGGGTATATTCCCAAGAGTGGTATTACTGGATCTTGGGGTAGGTTGATCCCGAATTTCCTGAGAAATCGCCACACTGATTTCCAAGGTGGTTGCACAAGTTTGCATTCCCACCAGCAATGGATGAGTGTGCCCCTTACTCCACAACTTCTCCAGAAAGGCTATCATTGGTGTTTTTGATTTTAGCCATTCTGACAGGTGTAAGATGGTATCTCAAAGTTGTTTTAATTTGCATTTCCCTGATCACCAAGGAGGATGAGCATGACCTTAAGTGTCTTTTGGCCATTTGAATTTCTTCTGTTGAGAATTCTCTGTTCAATTCAGTGCCCCATTTTCTAATTGGTTTAATTAGCCTTTTATGGTCTAGTTTCTTGAGTTCTTTATATATTTTGGAGATCAGACCTTTGTCTGTTGCAGGGTTGGTGAAGATCTTCTCCCAGTCAGTGGGTTGCCTTTTTGTCTTAGTGACAGTGTCCTTTGCTTTACAGAAGCTTCTCAGTTTCAGGTCCCATTTATTCAATGTTGTCCTTAATGACTGTGCTGCTGGGGATATACGTAGGAAGCGATCCCCTATGCCCATCTGTTGTAGGGTACTTCCCACTTTCTCTTCTATCAGGTTCAGTGTGTTCAGCCTGATATTCAGGTCTTTAATCCATTAGGACTTGATTTTTGTGCATGGCGATAGATATTGATCTATTTTCATTTTTCTACAGGTTGACAACCAATTCTGCCAGCACCATTTGTTGAAGATGCTATCTTTCTTCCATTGAATACTTTTAGCTCCTTTATCAGAAATCAGGTCTTCATAGGTTTGTGAGATAAAATCTGGGTCTTCTACTCTATTCCATTGATTGACTTCTCTGTTTTTATGCCAATACCAAGCCAATCAAAACTGACTATCATAAATCTGTGTCATTTACAACATCACTGTGGAGAAAGACATTCTGGGAGAGTCGAAGAGCCTAAGACTTGAAAACATTATTCAGGCAATTGAGGTGTGAAAATAAATTCACAAAGCAATTAATGACTAATTGAAATTTGACTTCCAATTATGTTCAGAAGAGGAAATCATTTTTGTAAATTCATAATTTGTATTATGGTCAATAATTCGTCACAATAAATCTTTAGCCAGACATCCAGTGTTTGCTGTTATATTCCACTTTCCATTTCTGATTTTGTGAATTTGTATTTTCTTTTATTATCTTTATTTCATTTAGATAAGGGTTTGCTGATCTTATTGCTTTTCTCAAAAACAATTATTTGTTTCATTGATTCTTTTTATTGTTTTCTACATTTCTAATTTATGTAAAAATACACAGTATAGAATAAAGCTGAAAAAATATTCCTGAGCTTCGATTTCTCTACAAGCATTTAAGATGATATCATTCTTCCAGTAGCATACTTGAGCAACTGAGGAAAGAAGACCAGAGAAGTGCACAGCACTGCTCATCCCTCCTGATTATGCTCTTCATTTTGAGTGGATAATGATTCCTGGAGAATCTTGGTCTCTGTTTTTATTCTTTCTGTTCGTTCTTGTATTTTTTTTCTGATATATACCTCCATTACTAAATGATGAATTTTATACGGGCATCTTT
Organism: Alexandromys fortis; assembly: GCF_014885135.2. NCBI lineage: Eukaryota > Metazoa > Chordata > Mammalia > Rodentia > Cricetidae > Alexandromys > Alexandromys fortis. Next base: position 11,738,596 of record NW_026067911.1, on the reverse strand, counting down.
GTCCAAATATTGAATGTATTTTTTTTGGCATCCTCCTACCTCAAGAATCTATCCTTTTTCATCCGTGCCCCCGCAGGCTAGTTCTCATCCATTTGCTAGAAGTCATGCTTCTATGTTCACACTTCTCTTCTAAAATGTTTATTTTTCTCTCAGGAACCTACAATGCCATATGTGCATTGCATTGATTATGTAAAATTTATTAATAAGGACATCTTTCTTCTACAGTATTTATAAAGTTTTATTTCTTTTTTCTTTGACCAGACATATTTCAAACACTACATAAACATAACATTACCAAATAAACCAAAATACATTCAGCTATTTTAATCAACTCTGCCTTTATTATACAGATTTATGCATACACAGGAACCCATGTATATAGAAAACTATGTTAAAGAGCAAAACAACGCTTAGTAATTATGAAAGTTTCCATAAATAATGACATTCACATGTGAATGTTCTTAAAGTCTCACAATGACAAGTATCTCAGAAGTGTTCCTAGATGCTGAAATATGAAGAATGGCATTTTTCTGAGTGACTCATAAAATACCTCATACTGTACAGTCTAATAGCCCCTGTCAAAGATGACACCAGCAAGGTAGTCAGGGCCTAAAAGACAGTGTCTTTGATGGTGTAAAAGAGCAAGAGGCAGGGTAGTGAACCATGGGGGCAACTGTATCCAAGAGCACTAATACAGAAGATGGAATGTTCCAGAAAATCAAAGAAATTTAATCAGATGGCATAAAGAAGTTTGAAGTCACAGGCAATGATTGGATAAACATAATGTGTGCACCTGTGCACATGTGTGTATGTGGGTATAAGCATGTGTATGAGCAAAGATGCAAGTACATGTGTACACTTGTTTGTAGACATTTGTATGCATATATGTGTTTGTATTTGTGTTTTTCTGCCTATTCATATGTATATATGTGTGCATCATTCCTTTTTAATATAAGCATATGACTGTGTTTATGTGTTTGCATGTGGGCCCATGTTTGTGTCTTTATATCTATGCTTATGTATGTATGTATGTATGTGCTCATTCATTTGTGTGTGTTAGAGAAAAAGAGAGAGAGGAAAGAGAGAGAGAACAGGGTTGTTCTGTCAGCACTATCAATAAAGAGGAACATTGAGAGAGACCAGTAACAAAGATATCACAATTATGTGTGTGGGAGCATACAGAAGAGTTAATGAAGGCAATGGCATTGGAAATAGAGAAAGGCCACATCTGGACAATATTACTGATATAAGTGAGTCATACTACTGAGATTCCACAATGCAAACATATCCTAAATGAATGCAGCCACATTACTCCCTGTTGACTCCATATTTACTGCCTGTCCCTGTGTTCTGTATCTAATCCACTTTCCCTGAACACCATTGTCTCTTCTGAGGTCTCAACCTGATCTTCTTAAACAATAAGTATTAATACCCACAATGAGCATCTTTCACATATGTGCTTTTCTCTGCACACCACTTTTTTTCTTTTCTTCTGTGATATCTAGATTCCTTCCCAAAAGTGACTCCATTCATCATCTTCCAGTCTGTTGTGTCTATTCTCTTTGTTATCCACTGTAAACACCATTAAAGTCAAGAAATTCTGTTTACAAATGACATCATGATTTGGTTAATTCTTCTCACTAGATTTTAAATTTGAAAATTATTATTACTTATTAAACATAAGGAATGATATTACCCAAAACTTCATGAAATCTGATAGGGTTTTCCTTGCTGTAACCAACTAAGATAGGAAATATAATATAGAATACATGATGTATTTAGAGAAGAGAGAAGAATGCTAGATGATTATCTTTATTAAAAAAATCTGTGAGATATTGCATTGTAGAAGGGCCAGGTAACAGCATATGCCCAAGAGGAACATTGTCAGTGGCAGATTTTAGCATCCCTAAAGTCACTGAAGGGTTAAGAAGAGCTAGGTAAATTTATTTAGGGTGCTAAACTTTAGATACTCACTTTACTTCTTACTAAGAATGAGCAGTGACTTCTGATTAAAAGACATAGCAGTTAATGTAAACTCAAATGAAGAAATTACTGGAATATAACAAAGACAAACATAAAAACCAATAAAAAAATTGAGATCAGAGGAGGCTTGTTTGATGAATCATCATCATGTAATTATTATTAGATGTGAGAAGAGTAATTAGGTAACTCAGCGATTATATATATTTAAATTATTGGAAAATAAGGCTTAATATTCTTGTCCTAGCCTAAGGAAATATACAACTAAAGCATGCTTAAAGCATACTAAACAATGCAATGAAAAATGACTAGGAAATAACCAAGGAAGGGGCTAAGTCATGTAAAAATTGTATATAATGTTTAAAAGGTCTAAGTGCAAAAAAAGAAGCCTGAAATAAAAATATTATGTAGAGGAATGCCACTGAAAGGAATTGACAGGACACCAAGGCCATGTCTGAATGGAGGGCATTCACTGGAAAGACTCTTGCTGTGTGCCATGGAGAGAATGGATAAAACAGAATGAAAAATGAGTGGGGTCCTTTTGCTGCAGAACTAAGATGTAAAAGAATGAAAAGAATTAAGGTGATGAGTAGAGGAAGCTCCATCATCTAGAAGGAAGATTGACAGTTGAACATATAGAACAACTTGACCAGAATAGTTAAGAAAAGGGACGCACACAGGGTGATACACAGGGAACTCCTCGGAAAAGTGTCTGTGATATTCACTGGGATGAATTTGCAACTGCGGAATATGATTTATTAAACATGTGAAGGCTGTAGGGATTAAAACTGTAGGACTATTAAAACAATAAAATTTAGGTCTGATACTTTCTCACTCTACCAAAAGTGCCCAAATTATTTTCGTATGTTCAGCTAGATAATTCATCCAAACAAAGTTTATTTTCAAAACATTATAGGATGAAATAATGAATTTATTTTTTGTGGCACAATTTCTTTTTCCTTTTTTCAGTTGAGGGGCATCTAGGTTGCTTCAAGTTTCTGAATATCATGAATAAAGCCAGTGAACAAATGCCCTATTGTGGAAAATACCATTTGAACTTCTTTTGCTTATTTAAAATATTTATTGCAATATGTTATGATTAGAGTTTGTAGGAAAAATATCAGATTTTCCTTTGCAAGCAGTTATCGACTGGAGATAGCTTCTGGGTTAGGGATGAGTGCTTGATTCCAATTCTCCCAGTTTTGGGACACAGCTATCTTAGACCTATGCAGCTCCTGTGCATGAGCTCATATACAGGCTGATGCTGCTGTGTTTAGAAGGCATTCTCTCCTTGATGTCTTCCATCTACTCTGCCATTAAAGTTTTACTGTATCTTCTTCCACAAGGGTCCACAGGATTCATATTTCACAGATATGGAAGAACTTTGGGTTATATGCATAAGATACTTATAGCTGGATCTTGAGGTAGATCTATTCCCATCATCTTAAGAGCCACCACACTGATTCCATATTGATTTCCATACTGCTACAACTGTGCACTCTCACCAGAAATGGATGAGTGTTCTCCTTACCACAATTCTCTTCTGCATGAACTATCACTCATTATATTGGCCATTTTGATTGGTGAAAGATAGAATCTCAAAGTAGTTTTCACTAACATTTTTCTGATGACTAAGCATTTTTGCAGTTTTAAAAGTGTTTCTCAGCCATTTGAATTTCTTCTTTTAAGAATTCTCTGCATAGACCTTTACTACACTTTTAATTGTTTACTTTTTATTTCTTGATGTCCATTTTTGTGCAGTTTTTAAAGTATATTTTATACATTAGTCACCATCTTCAATGTCAATTTTACCACACTGCTAAAGTTTTTTATTAAAGAAAAAAAAACAGCATTGTACTGACATGAAAGAAACACAGAGACATAGGATAGTACTGGGAGGGCAACTCAGTGAATATAAAACACTGAATTTACTCATGTTTATTTTTCATATGTGCTTATACCCCAATACAAAAGGGGAAGGGGGAAAGAAGTCACAAAAGGGCTTTAATAAGACAAAGAGGTTAACCAGAATAGTTACTTTCTTCAATGCATGAGATAACAAGCCACTATTTCCTGAGCTAAGCATTCTAATGTTTTTGACAAGATAGACCTAGACCAAGTACCCCGCAGACAGGCACTCCCTATGTCAAACCTCCTGCTTTAAAACGAAGGAGCAGGAATAAGCTTGAATTCTGTAACCTTTAGTTAGGGTGGAGTGGATCGATCTCTATGGGCCATCTTAATATCCAAAGCACCAAGTAACCACACCCTAGGTCAGGATACATTGTTCGGTGCCACACCTGTTGTGAACAACTTTGAAAGAGGAAAAATAAGCTCAAACTCTCCGAACTTTAGTGAAGGTGAAATAGGACTCACTTGAGTGGGTCCCCCACAGTTTCCACACCTTAGAATCAAGCCATTCTTTAAAATTATGCATTTAAATGTGTTAAAGGGAGAATCTTTTTTCTCTATTTCTTATTTTCTTCTTCTCTCATCCAACACATACTTACCAAAATTTCCCCTCCCCCACTCCTCCCAACCCCTGTACCTTCCCTTTTTGCCAGATCCACTCTTCCTCCATTTTCCTTCTGAAAAGAACAGACCACCAAGGGATTTCAAACAAATACAGATAACAAGTTACAGTAAAATTAAACACAGACCCTCACATAAGAGCTCAATGAGGTAACCCAGTAGGAGAAAAAGGGTACCAATGGCAGGCAAGAGTCAGAGACACCCACAGTCACACTATTAGGGGTCCCAACAAAACACAAAACACAAACATATTTGCAGAGGTTAACTTTTGTTTTAATATCTTTCACCTCTTTTAATCTGTGTGAACTTGCACATGGTCTTTGGTGTCTATTTCACTTGGAAAATACTAGATGAATTAAAAACAATACAATTTAGTTTATTAAGTGAATGGGTATGGAAGGGAGACAACATAAAATGAGGCTACATTACCACATCTATAAAGACAAAACAATCTTTTAAAAAGAAACATTCCTTCTGATCAATTGTTACCAAAAAATTAGAGACAGTAGTAAAAAACATAATTTAAGGTAAGTTTGTTTATTCTGGCCAGCAAAAGTTTTGCTGTTTTTAAAGTTAATTGTAAATTCTGAGTTGTATAGTATACTGAATCACTACAGAAACAGAATTCTTGATAAGAATTGTAGAGTTATTTAAGGTATTTCCTCACTGTGTAAACAATACATAGCAAATTTACATAATCTATGTCCCTAGCCAATAGGACCTTTTAAAACAACTGTCATATATGTGTGACTTAAAAGATATTAATGTCATACAACAGAGAAAAGAATGAATATTGGTTTTCAAGGGGAATCACATGTTCTGAAAGCGTATCTCATGAGTAACTAACACAGTCCTATAATCATAGGCATTCTTCTAATTTTCAATGTGTTTTCTTCCAAGAAATAATGGATGATATGGCTTGCACATACTATCTATGCTTCTTATTTATTCATATATGATTAAATTAAAATATCAAATCTGTACATTTCTGCAGTACCATGTGACATTTTAATACAGATGAACAACGTAAAACGTTTAGAGAGGCGTGTGATTTTAATTAGATGTTTATCGCTTATTTGTTCAGAACACTCATCTTTCATTCCAGTTTTAGAGACTGCACACCCCAAATGGGATTGCAGAAGGCCATAGTTATCCCTATCTATCACTGGCAAATCTACAAGCATTCCCAGCATCAAGTATTACTGAAGAAGCAACTGTAAAGACATGCTGAGAACTGAGGAGTTCCAGACATATTAGTTGCATCAGTGTTCTAAGCAGCGACTATTCTGTCTGCTCTGGTGTATGATAAATAGATCCCAAATTGTTCTGAAAGATGAAGCTGTTCCTTATTAAAATTCTTAAGGTCTCTATATAAGGATAAGTGTGTATACAGAAAGTTACTGTATCTAGAACTCTATCACCAGAAACATTTCCAGGAATATTAGGGTGATTGTATGGTTTTAGAAACTTCAAAGGAGATAAAATAATTAGAATCCTCTGGCAACAGAGATGATAGCTCAGTGTTTAAGGTCATGTTCTCTTATATTGGATATAAGCTCAGTTCCTGGCATCCACATAACACAGTCCAAACCACCCATTTCTCAAGTTCCACAGGTAGCAGATGCGTCTTGATCCTTTATCACTTGATTCCAATGTACTTTCTCATGCGTGCACATAATTAAAATGAAAATAATCACTTAAAAATTACAACACATTCTTTCTTTGAGAAGTTTAGTTCTCATGGAGATAGATTATTAACTAATACACATGCCATATATACAGCAACACATAGCCATGAAATATGTAACAGCAAATCTTATAAATAATTATGCCATCTCACAGGCCAGATACTTAGTAAAATATAAATTACAGAGGATGATAATAGCTAACAGTAGTCATAACCCAATGTAATGAAAATACTATGAATAACAGAAAGAGATTGTGCTGGAAAAAAATTCACTCCACCTCCAGAGAATAATGAAATCACTTTGTAAAACTCACTGGCTGCCAGGCAAAATGAATCTGTGATGTCTTTGCTCAGTCTTTTAACAATACCTAGAAAGACCCATGAAGGTATCATATTTAAGATGAAGAAATTATATTTGGTGTCTAGGGATAAAAGTCTATTTTGTGGTTGCTGAGCAACGCAATGAATATGGTTTTGTGGGATACAAAGAAGCATATAGTGTTTTCAGATTTGGTGCTCTTCCAGATAAAAAACATAAAAATATGGCCAGAAAGATGGCTCATGGCAAACGTTTAGCATATATACCTGCCGAACTGTAGTTGAGTCTCACAAGCACATAGAGAAGACAGGATATGATTGTAGCCATTAGTAACCCCAGCTTTCCTACCAAAAAATTAGAAGCATTGATAGGGGAGTTGCCCAAAAGCCTCTGTGCCAGGTATCCACAAATTTTGGGAAACTCTTCAGATATACAAGTGACTTGACTTTCAGCCAGACAGTAGTTGAGAACAGACATATAGAACTGGTGCTCTGTGCTCCCCAGGCTGCCACGCGTATCACACACATACAGATCTTGTAAGTCGGCATCAGATTGTGAGTCTGATTTGACTAAATATGCCTCACCTCAGAGTCCAGTGGTGACTACCTGAATTTCATGTATCTTTTTAGTGTCTAAAATTTGTTCTTTTACAACTTTTACTCCAATAGGTGGCACACATATTTTTTTGTTTAGTACTTGAGTACACAAAGTAAATTATTCAAATATATACAATTTTTAAATCATTTTCTTCTTTTCAAAGGAGGATAATATGCTTGTAATTATATTCAAGTCCATGAAAGTAACATTGTCTTTATTGTGATGGCACAAAAATGTACACCTGTACATTAAGAAACTGAGGCGGGAATTTCATGAGGCAAAGCCAGCCTTGACTAAATAACAAGAATTCGTCTCAAAACTCAAGAAGGACAAAGCCTTGCTTGTGACTTGATCTTCTTGACACTGTCTATGTCACTCTTTCTAAACTTGGTTTATTACAGACAAATAAAATGATAATGATGATACTTCTACTTCTACTAATAATAATAACCTCTCAAAATCTCAATGAGAATCTGAATTTTCTTCTGTGTTTGATTTCTTATTTGCCTTGATCCATCTTCCTTTAAAATACATATTATGATACTTTCTAGATTTCTGATCTGTACTAATACTGTGGTTCTTATGATAGGGCACTTAGAAAACCTGCCTACAGCTTCCACACATCAACACAGTTATCCAACAATGAATGACGGCCCTTGAATATGCTGTTGAAGATCTTAATATATGGCAAAAATGTTAAACAAAACCACTATAAATCTTAGACCGTTGTCCAGATGTATAACATTATCTAGGAAAACTAAGATTATAGGAAATATAGTTGCCAGATGAAGAATGTGATGTGGATGCTATTCATTTCTATAAGAATTCAAGTGAAGCAGTGTTATATACTAAAGTCGAATTTCAACTTTTAAATTATTAGCTATTTTATAGAAGCAAGGGAAAGACACCCACAATATTAGAAGCAAAATATTCCAAAGCAACATTTTAACATTACAAATAAAGAAATCAAATCTTAATAGGTACATTTGAGCAACATAAAACTAGAATTTCTTTGTTAGTTCCTAACATCGTAAGTTGTTTCATTCAATCTCTTTTTTTATGAACAAATTAAATTGGATTCTTTTGTTTTCTAGGTTAACTTCATGAAAAAAATGTGCATGGTTAACAAAAGTGTCTTTTAAAATGATTAAGAAAATTTTGTGTGGGCCTATTGAAATAAATAAATAACTTTAAAGAGAAAAAAACAGGAAGAAAGAACAAAAAGACAACTTGATAATGAGATAATAATACACACTGCGTGAACACTAGTTAATTGAAGGTTTGTCGTGACCAGTGAATGCTACTTGTAAATCCTCTTGAGAAAATAATAGCCTGCTAAAAGAAGAAAAATAATCAAGGGGAAGAGGCTGCAGAAAAGTACAAATTAACATATTTTTGATCTATGCATTGTCACAACATAATGGTCATTCTTAGCTCCTAACAGAAGGGAGCCGATGCAAGTGGACTGGTTAATTTAATAAAAGGAATTGCTCCAAATTCCTATATTCGCCCTAGTTAAGTTCTCCCTATGTACATCAGGTTATTTTCTTTTCTAGACAGTTGCTAAGACTTTCGGTCTTGAAATGGCATCCACCGAGCAAGGCCTCGTATTCGTGAAACAGTAGAATTCCAAAGTGGCGATTTTCCAGTAAATCAGGACATAGAGAAAGACAGCTGGGACAGCTAGTCACTTAATTATCATGAACTTCTGCTGATCTCTGTGCATGCACCATATTTACTGGAAGTTTTGGAATGCATATCAAACATTGTAGAACGGCAAAAAGAGTAAGCATTACTTGTCAAAGGAATTAGATCTCATATTCTGGAAATGTGTGAGTACTGTCCACTTCATTTCTTCTATAAAGGTTTGTGTTTTCCCTGTTGGAATATGTGTGTGTTTGTCCCCATCCCTCTTGTATATTATATAAATATATTCATAATATATGTATATTTATTCCAGTAGTGGAACAGATTGCAGAGCTTTTTCAAATGATATCTTTAATTCTATGACTACAATTCTACTTGTTCTAGGATATAATTACAAATAGTCATACTGTAGATGACATATCTTTCCTAAAGAAAACATGAATACAACAAAGAAGAGCAGATGACTCTACCCTCCAGGAAGCAGTTGTGCTTAGACTCCATTTGCAATGCTGTAGGACAATGGCTCTGTGTCCTTGGGAAATCAGAGTTTGCATGGAAACAAACCCAAAGCTAAGAAGTCATATTCACCCCTTCAACTTTGGGATCAGTTCTTAGTTTCAAATTCCAGGAATATCCTTTGGATGTCTTTATGTCTTATCAAAAGATGATAGTAAACAGCTTGTAGGAGAGATTTTCAGTTTGATGTTTGTAAGAATAACTTTTATCTGTCCAATATGTATTTATTCAAAGATTTAAAAACAAGAACTGACTCAAATCTGATGTGGTGATTACTTCTTGCACAGTGAAAGTTTTTGTATTTATCTGTTTATCTAAAGATCTCTGGCTCTCAGTAACCTTCTTAGACTCTTATATTTTATATTGTTTCATAAACACATGAACATACATGTACACAGATACATGCACAGCGATACAGCTAATAATACTGCATCACAGAGGAATAATAAATGTATTAATGTTCATATTTTAATTAATGGTTAAAATAATAAAATATGAACTCTTGCTTCTAATTATCCTCTTTTCTGTTTTTAAGTAATTTACATTGGCAATTTATTGCTTTTATTTGAGTACAATTCTTCACAATCCTAACTGATGAGTCAAAGAAGGAAGAACAGTTGTTTATACAAAATACTTCAATTATTACTCCTTCAACAAATAGAACTGTCCCCATATATAAACAGAGGCTACTAGCTCATTTCCCCAACACTCAGACACAAAATAATCACAGAGAAACTATATTAATTACAACACTGCTTGGCCTATTAGCTCAGGCTTCTTACTGGCTAACTGTTACACCTTAAATTAACCCATTCTATTATTTTATGTTTCACTACAACATTGTGGCCTACGGTAAAGTTCCAGTGTCTATCCTTCAACAGCTGCATGGCTTCTCTCAGACTCTGCATTCTTTTTCTCCTGTATCTCGGCTTAGAATTCCTTTCTTGTTCCATTCTGCATTTTCATAGGCTCAGAGCAGCTTCTTTCTTAAGCAATAGGAACAAAACATATTCACAGCATCAAGAGGGGAATCTCACTTCACCCATGTACTTTTATTTCTATTATTACTCAAGGTTTTAGGATTTTCTAACTGTTTAATTTGGGTGAGAGGAAAAAATCATTTATTAAGGTTTCGTGCCTAAGCATAAAATGGAAAGCAATACCTTGAATGATCTTTTGACTATGGACAGTTACTGGATGCATGTTGATTTGATGAAAGAACTCAAGAAGCCTCAGGTGATGATTTATGGCAAGTCTCCATTTTGTGTTGAACGCATTAACTACAACCCACAAGCATCCAATTGCTTAGTCTTCTGAAAATTACTGTAAAGTCTTTGTCCACTTAGTGAAGGCTAGACCCTCGCCTCTGTTCATGAACATCAGCCTGCCGCCTCCTAAACCCAATCACCAAACATCTGCATTTGCAAGTGCTTCTGAAACTTGAATTGTCCCTATAATTAAGATAACATTCAAGCACACTTTATAAGCAAAAAATTTGAAATTTTAATAAAACTTCCAGTCAAAGATATAATCTGCCCCTGTCATAGAGGGAAGCCTTTGAGAGTGCGTTTTTATTAATGCTTCCAGCTCCATTCATCTGTCCCAAGGCAATCAGCATCCTACTTTATTTGACGTTTGTCAACTTGTCTCATAGAATGATCTTGCTAGTACTGCCTTTAGCCCTTTGAGTCATTCATCCCTCGAAAAATAAATAAATTTTCTAGACAGCCTTGAAATCAGATTTAAATTTGTGTCCCTCTGTGTTCCTTTAAGAGCCCTTAACAAACTTATGTTCTTCAGCTCACTCATAAAGTATTTTTTTCTCAAAGTACAGACTGAGGGCTGCTTTTCGTTCTATTTCTGTTTCATACTTATTTCCAGTACTTATTTGCAGATCTTCAATTAAAGTCTGAAATAAATGCCAGACTGTGACTTTCATATCTTCAGCTTATAACCTACATTTAAGTCCTTCTTCATCCACACTCTTTCCTGAAGTATGTGACTTGGTTGACTCACATAGTTATAGTACAAGCATCCTGCCTAACATCAAACTAGTCTTATTTCTTAATACATATTAAATATGTCTCTTCAATTGGTCTTATCCGTGAAGGTCACTGACATTAACTTGCATTCACAGGAATTTAATAGTCCATGAAAATGGAGATATATTTACTTTTGACCTTCTTAAGTATCTAGAGCTTGAATCTTCAAATCCTAAAAATGAAATTTATGAAAGTCTTATAAGATGAAAAACATTAAAAGTTAGTTTAAAACTGGATAGTGGATTTCCTTGAAGAGTAAATGATATCTCCATTAATTATTATTTTACTTTCATATGTCTAGCCATTCTTAGAATTGAATATTGAAGGTGAAAGGAGATTGGTAGATATATACTTCTCAATATAATAATTCAACTGTTCCTTTACTATTTCTAAAGATATCTCTGGAAAATAATGAGTATGGTGTTTATTGAGGATTGGACAAAGCTCATGGAGTAAGTGAATCCTTAAAAATTCAGAAAAGCCTATGAGCATATATTCTAAAATGTATAGTTTAACAAACTTACTTAAAATGAGAGAGAGAGAGAGAGAGAGAGAGAGAGAGAGAGAGAGTTAATGGATTTGTCTCCATAAGTAATAGGCTGACACAATTTGAAGTGCCAGGCAAGTGATAAACCCATTTTGTGTTACTGAGTAGGAATATACAAATGACCCTCAAAAATGTAAGAAAAACCCTAATGGTAAAATAGTGGCATTTCTATCCTTGGGGTAACCAATAGCTAATGGTTTAATTTGAATGAAATTCCAGTTCAATTCAAGGGAATATGCATGTCTCCTATCGTAAAAGTAAGATCTATAGAAGAATAGATTATAGGTCCTAGAAGAGAACCTAGTAGTAGCATGTCACTGTTTTATTAGTGGAACCTATATTGATATTATATATTAGTGAATTACAAAATTATTTTATCAAATATCCGACAAAGGTATGTAGTCTCCTGTCATAGTGTTGTTTTCTCTATACCATTATTTTCCTGATCTGGACACTTTTCAAAGGTGGCAGAATCTTTAAAATGTGACTTTGCAAGAAAGTTATGGTATCACAATTTATACAACCTTAGTAGAATTACAGAAGCATGGCTTCTTTTCTATTCTTTGATGACCATACATGACATGAGTGTTTCACATAAGCTAAAGCTGTGCTGTTCTTCTTTGCTACATGTATTAAGAAACTGGGCAAACTAAGCATGCACTGGAGCTTATAAACTGTGAGCCAAAACCAACAGTTTCTGCTGATAAATTGAATGTCTATCTAAGAGATAACTTAACTAAAATTATTTAAACTCTAATGATTAATCTCATGTTTAAAAACAATATTATTTCAATCTTTAAGTCTGGAAGAAGTGATATGTGTGTGTGCGTGTGTCTCTGTGTGTGTGTTTATATTTATGTGATATGCTTATCATATTGGTGGATATAGAAGAACTATGGTGTGTGTTATTGCTGATCTAGAGGAATAGTTTTGACAAATTTCTTACCAGTTATATTACAAGTAGGTATTGGCTATTTAATATTTACTTCAATCCTGGGTTTAGCATCCATAGATATCCCTTCTTCATTATCTTTGTTAAACTTGGGTAAAGAAAAAAGTATAAGGGTAATGTCAAACTCAAGCTGTCTGCTTTGCAGGGAACCAAATTATTCTTGATTCCAATTAAGGCATTACATTCCTCTACCCAGAGACTAAGCCATGGTTTGTTGATTTCAGAATGAAATCTCAGAATGGTCATATTTATAAACAAACAATAAAAATGTTTGTTTTTCTCATTTAGTGCCCATGACTTTGGCCACAAATACTTTTATGAGAAGTTATATCTTATATTTAACTAGTGTGCTCTTGATGAGCTCATGAAGAGAAAAGCTACAAATGTAGTTTGATACTGACTATAGTTCTATACTAATATCAAATATAAGATAGTGTTTTTGAACTGTTCTGTTGCTGTGACGAAACACCAAAATCAATGCAACTGATAAAATAAGGCCTTCAATTTGGCTCTGCTTTCAGTTTCATGGATTAGTCTATTGTCATCATGAAAGGGAAAGAAAAGCACAGCATCAGAGTATTAGCTGAGCAAGCTTTACGGGAGTAAGAATGACGTAAGTTCTATAACTTCAAAACCTACCCAAGTGAGACGCCTCCTCAAACAAAGTCATACCTGCTAACCATTCCTTAAACAGTTCAATAATTAGGCACCAAACATTCTAATAAATGTGCCTATAGTGACCATTTTCATTCAAACCACCACAATAATTCACACACATGCTTTAGTCTAGATATACATATAACTTTGTTAAAATAAAAATTATAAAATTATGAATAAATATTGAAAGTATAAAGGAGTTTTAAAAAAGTCTTCCAGCTCAAAAGATCACAAACAAGGTGNGTTTTTAGGGTAAGTATAGTTTATTAGTATAATTTACTTATACACAGTATCATAAGACAAATCAGCTTCTATTTTCGTATTATTGTAAAACGTATGAATGAATGTATTAATAAATAGATGAATGGATGAGTAGATGAAGAGATGGGTGGTTCATAAACTATATTATTATCCTCCAACATTTTAAATTTTATGGTAATTGTTGCAGTCAAGAAAAAGATGTGACAAAGATCTACATATTCCCAATGAGAAGGCATTTATTCCCAAAGAAATAAAGCAACATAATGTTCCCCATTATTTTGGTGATTTTATTTAGATTGTTGTATATATTTTATGAGTTTTCAACTGTGTTAGGTTTTCAACTATCCATCAAATGTTCCTTAATTTCTGCTTGCCATTCCTCATATTCCCTCCACTGCAGTGTCTCTCCTTTCTATCTCTCCTAGTAATCCCATTTCAGACCCTCTTCAACCATCCATAAATAGTTCATCGGTTCCCCATTCCTAATGAGAACAATTTGTTAGCATTAGTCTCTTATTTTATACCTACCTGCTGTAGTCCTAAGGATTGTATCCTGATTATAATCGATTTAACAACTAATATCCATGTATAAGTGAATACATACCATTTTTGTCTTTCATAGTCATGAATACCACATTAGATTGTTTTCTTTCTACCTTCATCTATTTTCCTTGAAATTACACGATGTCATCTTTAATGGCTGAGTAATAAATACTTCATTGTATAAATCACCACACTTTTTTCATCCATTCTTTTGTTGAAGGACATCTAGATTATTTCCAAGTTTTAGATTTTATGAATAGAGAAGCAGTGAATATGGTTTAGTAAGTCTCTTCCTGGTTGAATTAAGCATCACTTGGGTGTATGCTCAATAGTAGTATAGCTGGATCTTGATATCCCACTGGAGGAATCACCACACGTATTTTCATAGTGGAAACAGATTATTAACAGCCAGCTAAACACCAAGGGAAGGTCCTCCTCTCACTGTTGGAACCTTACAACGAGATCAGGCTATAAGATTGTCACACACATAGTGAGTACCTAGGTCTAACCAATGCAGTCTCCCTGACTGTTGGTACAGTGTCAATTCCAGTTCTCTAGCTCAGCCTCCAGCTTTTCCCTCCTGAGTTCTCACCGTGTGTGCTAATAAAGTAGTTAGTATCATTTACTGAGTACTTAGTATCTATTGGACACTGCTCTGACATCACTGCATGTGCCAACCAAATATTCACACAAGCCCCTGCAAGCTTAGCTCAGCTATCTGTGTGGGTTTCCCCATCATAATACACCCTGGATGGTGCAATCCCTTTTCTCTTTCTTAATCAAGACCTTAGCATCTAAGCACAGTGCTTGCCTGTGGTTCTTTGCTTCTGATTCCATTGGTTACTGGATAGAATGTTTTCGACAGAACTTAGGGAAGTCTCCAATCTGTTTACAGTAGATGGCCAGTTCCGGCATGCTCTCCACTACAGCTAGGAGTCTTAGTTAGAATCGTCTTGGTGGGTTCCTGGGGTTTCCCTGTGACCAGGTCTCTCCCTAACTTGAAATGCCTCCCTTCTTTTAAAACATCTCGTTTTTTACTCTCCTCCACCGTGTCTTCAAACACACAACCAGCTCAACAAAAGCCCAATCATTCTCATGGCTCTGTCTCACCAACCCCTACCCCCAGTTTACTCAGAAGACTTTTATCTACTTTACCTTCTCAGGGAAATCCATATGTCCCCCTTTGGCCCTTCTTTGTAGTTTGAAATCAGTTTTGTTAGATATCAGGATAGTCACACCTGCTTGTTTCTTAGGTCCAGTTCATTGGCAAATCTTTTCCCAACCCTTTACTCTGTGGTAGTGTCTGTCTTGGGGGTTGAGGTGTGTTTCTTGTAAACAGCAGAATACTTAATCTTGTTTTCATCTCCAGTCTCTTAGCCTGTGTCTTTTTTATAGGTGAATTGAGTCCATTGATATTAAGCAATATTAATGACCAGTGGTTGTTAACTTCAGTTATTTTTTGGTAGTAGGGTTGTGTATTTCATTTCTTTGGGTTATTCTGGTGGGGTGGGGGGTGTTATCAGATATCTGTGTTATTGTGGGTGTAATTAGCTTCCTTGGATCAAGTATTGTACATAGGACAGTACAGATTTCACCTAAACATGCTTTTTTTCTCAATTAGGAAATAAATGAAACAGTCATAAAATTTAGAAAACTCAGTAAATTACATTTAAATTCGGTAAATATTACTTTACTAATATAAAAGTATTATGGTACCTATGAGTTGGTCAGAAATAAGGCTCTAACTGGTTTGGACTGTGTGACTGATACTTTCTTATAGCTTACAGTGACTGGCGCTGGAATCATTGGCAATGGAAAATCACATTTTGCTGCGCTGCCTTCTTTCTTCTCCTGTGTCTCTTAGCACACCATATATTCACAGAAATAGTGTTTCTTTCTGACGATGTATTGTAGGGTTATCAACCTAACGTTCACAAGCATCCAGAATGCTTGAAGAAATCTCTAATAGTCCGGTAGTGTTGCTGACTTTTGCAAACAGTGGCCTCATCCATGACTGGTGTAATGGAAGGGACCGGCAGGTCAGATTACCTCCTCACCAGTGAAGACACGCAACAGGAACCAGTCTACTCTTCAATGTCCAAGCAAAGACAGATGGAACGATTGCAGATAATTATTGTTTCATATAATTTTTAACAGTTGTTTTCGGCCTTCCTGGTTGGGACAAAACTGACATTTTTAAAAGCTCTACTGTTGCGTGGTAAACTAAAATTTCAAGGTCTCCTAGTAAAGAGAGATTCATACATTTATGTGTATTGGTATCTCTTCCTTTGTCTGAGAGCTCCAAACACCAAAGTCATATATTGAAATAAACCAAAATTTAAATGGGAAAGCAGAACCAAGAAATTATACATGATTTTCCTGCCTGTATCAGTTTCTCTTCAAATAAACAGCAACAGAGATACAAGGTATTATTGAAGATGCAATGAGCAAGCTTTACAAAGATTACCATTTTCTTCATCCTAATGGATGCAATTTCAGGCTAGCCTGTAGCTCTTGAGAGCTTCCTAAAGAGCTATGCTGCCATCTACTGGCCAAGCAGATGTGATCCTGGGGTGATGTTTGTGAGAAAGCTACATTTAATTAAAAAAAGAAATTCCTGAAAATTGACTGTTTCTGAAAAGACCTACTTTGTATCGTAAATATACATCATTCAAGACAATTATACTGTTTAATAGAAAGGGTTTATTGATAGCAAGGTTTATGAATTGTTTAGATATTTAAAAGCATGACATGGTAGTAGTTCTCAAGATTTATGAGTAAATTCTCTGGACTCGGGCAATAGAATGGTGCTATATTTTGTTTACTTTTTCTACTGAAGAGAATGAGCAGGCATTATCAATAATCTAAAGTGTAATTTTAAATTTTAACAAGATCCCTCACAACCTATATAGAAACCCATCATATGTGAACTCATGCTAGTGAATAAAATAGATGTCTATACATTTATAATTTTCCTTTATGCATGTTACACTGAACTGAAAATTATATAATTGTTTTAGATTATACTTTGGTTGTTGTGACAAAATACTTCTATTAAACGGTTTATTTTGGCTTAGGGTTCTGTGTACAGACTACCATTTCACAGAAGATACGCTTGCAAGAGTTTGAGACATGGTGCTCTGGCTGGAACAGTCTGCTGTCAATTATAAGAACTCTGGTCACATTGCCTCCAGAGTTATCAAGCAAAAAGTACACTTCTTTTTTAATAATTAACATAATCTAGGCACTTACAAAGAATGGGTACAATCAACAGTGGGTACTTCTTCCCATCTCAATTAACAGTCAAGAGAGTCCTTCACAGGTATGCCCAAAGAACCTTCTAGCTGATTCCAGATTCTCTCGAGTTGACAATACTAACCATAATTCAATATCCTCAGAAGAAAATTTCCAAAAGGCACAATATAGATGTATGCTTTTGCAGTTATGAACAATTGAAATGTTTACAGTATGTTGAATGCAGATCTTGCATATGTTAAGTAAGTATTACTGATGGATAATTCTTTTTATCACCTATTGCATTTTTTGTTCTTAACTTGGACACTAGATGTAGGAAAATATTATAACTGTAACACATACATTTTTTAACTTTAGATGAAAGTTAGAGGTGCTGTGTTCTTCAAAGCTAGAAGAGAACAGGTGTAACTTAATTGAGAAATTGCTTTCCAGGGCTTACAAACTATTTTCTGATTTCTAAAAAATATAGTATGGAGTATGATACTTGAACTGTGAGGGAAGAGATGTTGAAAATGATTATTCTATAAAATTGACAGGAAAATGATTGCTGTTCCCCATCTTGTCTTTGGTATTTATGGTTTCTTTCTCGGTGTTGCTTGAAGCCATGGTCTCATTAAAATCAGACTTGTCTTAAACTTGCCCATGTAGCCAAAGATGAATTTGAATTCCGTTCCTTTAGCCTTCACCTTTCAACTACTGATAAGTTTTACTTTCAAGCTTGGTTTATGCCTTGTGAAGAACTAAATAAGAGCCGTGAACATGTTATGTAATGATTTTATCAGCTGAGCTACATCTTCTGCCTAACTTTTTAATTTTTATTCAAATACAATAAGAATAAAGTGAGGATGACTTCTGTCCTAGTTAGAGTTTCTGATGCTGTGAAGAGATACCACGACCACAGCAATTCTTAGAAAGAAAAACATTTAATTTTTCTGGCTTACAGTCTCAGAGATTCAGTCCATTATCATTCTAGTGAAAACCATGGTACCATACAGGCAGGCATGGTGCTGGAGAAGCAGCTGGGAGTTCTACATCTGGCAGTAAGAAGAGTAGAAAGCTACACTAGGCCAGACTGGAGCTTCTAAGACCTCAAAGTCCACCCCCAATGGCACACTTCTGTCATCAATGCCACACCTACTCCAACAAGTTCATACCTCCCAATAGTGTCAGGTCCTTTGAGCATATGGTGAAACTTTTATAAAAACTACCAAATCTTCACCATTAATGTCAATGTGCAAAACACATCTCTGGGCTTGGGACTTAGACCACTGTACCTGGTCTCCACTGTTTCTGAACTCAGTCAACCTGACTCATTAGGGTTCATTTCCAGTTATCTCTATAACAGCATTCAATGTGAACAGAAAGAGCTCTGGGCAGGCACACCTGACTAAGGAATGCCTATTAATTTATAGCAGCAGGTGGTGTTCAATAGCCTCGTAAAGGTCTTATCCTGTTCTGTTTTTATTGCTTGAGAATGCCATAAGTGTATAACCTTTACTATTATCAAGGCATCCCTCCATTCCCTCCTCTCCAATTTTCTCCTGCATCCCTTCAAATTCCTTTCCAATTTCATGGGCTTTTCTGTTCTCTTCCACTCTTCTTCACTCCCCTCATCATCCACGACCTAGTGCTTCTCCTCCTTCACCTTCGTCGTCTCCTTTCCAAGTCATTGACAGCAACTGCTGTATGTGTTAGCTATAAGTCATGGGCTGGAACATGGTTAGCTTCTAACCTATGTTTCCCTGCAGTTGTCAGTTGTCAATAGCTCATAATTTCAGGATAGGACTTTCTGCCTTTTCCTAACCATGCTGAGATTTTATCTGGTTTGCTCTTGTTCATCTCTTCTGCCTGGAGTCAAGACACCCATCATTTCATATATTTGGGATCGTGTGGTGTCCAGGAAAAAAAAATGCTGTTTTTCTGCAGTCATCTACTACTCCTGGTTCTTATAATAATCTTCTGGGCTGGTTCGAAGTTTCAAGAAGAGGACATTTGATACAGATAGTCCATTTAGAGCTGGGAAGTCAACAGTTTATTGTTTTCTGCACTTAGGCCACTTGTACTTCTCTGTGTTAATTTTCATCTGCTAAAAGAAGCTTCTCAGAAGAGAGTTGAAA
Organism: Alexandromys fortis; assembly: GCF_014885135.2. NCBI lineage: Eukaryota > Metazoa > Chordata > Mammalia > Rodentia > Cricetidae > Alexandromys > Alexandromys fortis. Next base: position 11,718,944 of record NW_026067911.1, on the reverse strand, counting down.
ATATCTATGGCTAGAGAGCTGAAGTTCAAGTGTTCTAGAATTAAAGTTCATTTCTGTTCTGCCTTTCGGTTAGGGCAACCATAAGTGATATTGTCTCCCCATGTCACACATCAAATGAGTAAGTTCTCAATTTATTCGAAATCTGATCATGAGAAGTGTAAAATGGAGGATACATGGAAGACCATCTAAAGATAAGGGTTGCCAGAGCATAGGGGATGTTAGGTGAAGTTACTTGTGCTTAAATTTCACATTGGTAAAGCAACTAGTTTGTTTAGGCTCTGCAATGAAGGAAATCCAAAAAAAGATGAATAATGCCTATGAAGTTAAATTAAATAACAAGTGAAATGTTTGTAGGCCTAGGTATAGAATTTTAGATTAGGCTTTGAAGGGCGGGTGCTTCATTCTTTGGTTTCTGTTGTTTCTCTGGATTTTTGGAGAGTGTGATGGCCATATGTTGCCTCATTCCTTGCCCTGCTCAGCTGGCGTGCTAGCAATGCAAGCCTATTGGTGTTCGAGGTAGGGACGATGGGGTTAGTTTGGGGATGGCAAAGTAGGGTGAATTATCTTTGTGATTCTTTGGGTATGGGAGTCAGAGAGAAAAGGGATACAGCAGCAGATTTCCTGCTACAGATCTTGGGATGAGACTAAGGAATTGGAACTCAGTAGTTGGAAAGGGTAGATATGCTTTTAGCTTCCATGTTGTCTACCAAAGAGTAGCCCTTTGGTTAGCAGAGGTTGTCTGCTGCTGTTGATGGCTGGGATAAAGGAGGGAGTTTAGATGGAGAAGGTCTGTGGAATCCACAGAAGACTGAAATGGTGGATGGAGGGTGCAGGGAAACCTTGCATGTCTGTTCTAATGCAAACCTGGGAATGAGACTAGGGGACAAGATCTGGAAAATAGAAGTAAAAGATAAGGTCTTCAAGGAACATACCTAGCTGTCTAGAAGTCATGGACTCTCAGTTTGCTGGGAGCCTGCTTCAGTTTCCCTGTCTTCTTCAGCTGCTATGTTCCCAGTGAATCCTTTTGTTCTATTCATTTAGCCTCAGGACACAGCATGATCCCTATGTTCTTTGTCTTGATATCTGCATGAATTTATTATATTACATATTTATACCTACTCTATAACTTCTGAGGTAGTTGTTTAACTATCTTATTAACTAGAATATGATAATAAGCTCATGATTTTATCATAGTGAACTTACATTAAAAAGTAACTTTTCTGACACCACCTTTCTAAGGGTGTCAGACCCATTCTATACAATCACTAAATTAGCCACGAGAATGATGATCAATTTACATGAATTTTAAACTTTTTAATTTATTTTTCAGAACATTTTAATATTATACCCCAGAGTATTAGGCCAGAAAAGTGATTTTGCCTGGTGTTAAACATCTTAGGTTTTTGAATTGTGAAGTTTTAGAGGGAAGTTTAAAGACTCTATCAGGACCATTTGTTATTTTGAATTAAGATTCTGTGGTTCTGGTTAGCTGACTCTGAAGAATCAGCTCTGATTAACACAGTATCAGAACTAACAAAATGAAATTTCTTGCTGGAATACTTGACACTGCTCAAGTCGAGCTATGTAATTAGTGGTGTTTAAGACCAGCATCATCACTGAAGTGAAATCTTCTAGGAAATGTTTCCCAAGAGAGCAGACAAATAAGTTCTAGAGGTAGCCAAGGTTGTGCCTCATGCTGGCAGACAAACTTGGCAATGCTTAAGCATCCACCCAGGAGGTACCAGATTTGAAGGCATGAAGGGGTCATGGAGAACAGCTGTTCTCTTGGCGCTGTGAGAAGGCAGGAAAGGTAATTGGTGAAAATATAGCCTCAGTGGCAATTGGAGGCCCAGGACTTAATGGGTCTCTTTCACCATGAAGAGAGCCTTATGAGAGGATTTGGTGAAAGTACAGACTGGTTGCAGCAAGAGACTTCAGCATATCGGAGATGACAGTATAAAGGAAGTACCACCTAGAACAGCAACAGTAATGGAGTGGAATGAGCCAGAGCCTAGAACAAGCTGTGTGTGCTACAGGGGGTGGAGCGGGAGAACGAACCAAGTGCTTTTGTGTAGTGCAGAAGATCACAACTGGATCCCAGACATTATGTGGTTGGAACTTGGTTTTGCTTTGATTTGATTGTGACTGTGTCAAGATTTTTCCCTCTTAAAGTAAGAAAGTATTGTATTGGAGCCCACAGTGGAGTAACTAATTTCTTTACATTTTTTATTAATTTTTTGAAACTAAATTTTAAAAGGCTTTGCATTTCATGAGATTGGTTATTATATAAGGGATGACATTTTAATGCCTTTGAATTTATAAAGACTGTGGGACTTTATTTATGTTTTTAATGTGAAAGCTCAGGGATGAATTAGAAAGGAAGTGTTATGTCTTAATTGTGATATATTTGTGTGTCAAATTGACAAGAGATCGTTGTACTGGCAGCTTTGTGGGTCAACTTGACCCAAGCTTGAGTCGCCAGAGAGGCAGGAGCTTCAGTTGAAAAAAATGGCTCCATGGGATCAAACTTTAAGACATTTTCTCAGTTAGTGACCAATAGGGAAAGTCTCTGACCAGTGAGCGTGGTGCATTTCCTGGGCTGATGGTCCTTCTTTCTAAATAAAAGGAGACTCAGCAAGCCATGGAAGGCAAGGCAATAAATAGCATCCATTCATGGCTTCTGTATCAGCTTCTGCTTTCAGGGTCACCCCTGCTTGTGCTCCTATTCTGACTATTTCAAACAATGAACTATGATCTGGAAGAATAGGCCAAATAAGGACTTCCCTCCCAATGTGATTTTTAGTTGTGCTGTTTCTTCACAGCAATGGAAACCTTCACTAAGGTAGTCACTATCTGTAACCTGGTCAAAGCTCCTTATCATATAATTTAAGGAACAACACATTACTTCATGTTCCTTGGGTATCTGTGTGTTTTTCTGAGACAATGCTCCAGTTTTAAAATGGGAAACAAGCAGTAATTATATTCATTTTGTCTAATTTAAGTTTGTGATGACCACTTCAATCCTCAGCACTGTCTAGGAAAAAAGTATCCTGATTCCAGTGATCTAAGTTGATGTTTCACAAAACTGGTGATGGCAAGATAGGTGCAACACTGGCTTTAAAAATTCAATAGGCCATCCTAGTCTTACCGTGGGATGGGAAGACTAACTCATTTATTTTGGTTTTGTTTGGTGAAAGAAAGCATGAGTATATATGAAACAAGTGACATCATTCCCTGGAGTTGACTGGGATAAATTGATATATTAGAGTGTTTTTGTTATCATGTACCATGCAAAATATCAGATATGAGATGAAGAAACTGAAAGTGTATTAACTATTAAGTCATAAATTCAAGGTTATCATAGACAATTTTCATGTTCTGGTATACAATCATCTGCTTTGAAAAAAACAATTTAGTCTTTAACAAACAAGCAGGCCAGGTATTAGAATCTTGGGTATTTATTGAAAACAATGAAAGTGATACTTGCAATATATTTACACTGTGTATAATTTAGTGATATTTAAACAAATTTTAAAATGGCTCTGCATAACAATTCATATTACTCCTATTCATTATAGAAAACCTGAAGCTCTCTGAAATTGTGCAATCTTAGGCTATTAAACCACGAGAGCAAGATTATAAAGTTATCATGGACAATATAGCCCAGACACTGTCGTTCAATTTATATTTTAAAGTTCAAAGGTTGCTAAAAAAATGTCCTCAAAATTACAGAGGTATATTACTAGATAAAATGTGTATATCAAAAATATTGAATATTATTGATGGGCCATTAGAATGGCTCACATTTATTTGTTGTTATTTAAAGGATTGTCCTCTTTTCCAAGCATTTTTAGCTACATACCTAGAGTCAATATCTTGTCTCCAGTAAACATGGCTTCTGAGGAGACATCTCAATATCTAATGTATTCTGTGATAAATTTTCCTCTGTAGTACTTTGTAAAAATAAAAAAAAACAAAACACAGCAATAGGAATCCAGACATATCCAGCTTCTGAATACACTTATCAGAAATACGTGTTTATTGTATCGATACACTGGAATCACTAACACTTTAACACTCAAAGTAGGTTTCATCTTACTTACATAAATTTGAAAACCCATTTATGATTAAAATAACTTATTTTGATAATTGAAAAGCTCATTTTATTTTCATTGGCAGATAAAATGAATTTAATGAGTTAACAGAGAGTTTTAAAAATATGTACTTGTTTGTCTTAATTTTGCATATGTTAGTAAAAGTTTTATCAGTTTTTAAATTTATATTTTCATTTATATTTATACCTTTGTGAGAGACTGGGAATAGACTATGAACAATATAATTGATTTAGGGTGAATTTTGATGCTGTTTCCTATTACAAAATATATTCACTAATGTGCTCCACAAATCATTTTTATTCTAATGGAAGTATGACATGGAATTTCATACTCTTTATATTATAAGGAAGTAAATTAGATATTTTAATATGTCAGTAAATACAGTTCAGCTTTTATTTTACATGCTTGAACAATATTTGATTTCCCTTGAAAAAAGAAATTAGTAACAAGTTTAAAATATAAAAGTTTATCAGTTTCAGGCCCTAGGCTCCAAGAATGTTATAAAGGTAAGTGTGTTATAACCGTTTTGTACAGAATTTGTCTTTGGAGACAAATAGCTAAATAACACATGCTTGAACATGTCTATAAATTTTTCAAAATGATAATCCTTAAGAATTAGACTGAAGAGCTGTCACCTTAATGATGTGTAGATGTAATTTTAAAGCCTCATAAAAGTGCTGTAATCATCAGGTTTTATGCTATTCCTCAAACCAAATTTAAAATTCTTAGTTGTAAGTACAACTCTTATACTCTAAGATTTTTGACTGTTGAACAATATTTCCTAAAAATACCTTTTAAAACGATACAAATTCATATCAAAATTAAACACATGAATCCAGACATGGATGGATTCAATAATTTAAGTGAATTTTATCATGTTCCAAGTCCTTGAAAGTCCTCACTCTCATTCTTAAAATTCCATTGAGGAAACAACCCAGTCTATGTCCCGTCTTGTGTAGCAGCAGAGGGTGCAGACTGGACTCTGACAACTTTTCTTGCAACTACCTAAAGTTCTTATTTCTTCACAATCACATTGAACTGCTAGCCTTTCTGTCAAACTGTTATGTTTGGCAGCGTAGGTTCTGAGGAAGACCAATGAGAGGACCTCCACCCATGCTGAGCAAAAGCTCAGCTTTGTTTTCTTCCTGAGAAGCAACTGTAAAAATAGAGGCTCCATGGGACTCAGATCCCCACGAGAGTTGGCAAAAACTGAATGCCAGCATAGAAAGCAGGTGATCACCTACTGAAACCAGACTTGAAAATAAGACTCTTTCACCTTTGTGCTCTGCGACTCTAAACTGCCTCATCAATGTTCTGAGTTTCAGTTCATTCTACTGTAGTAAGAGCAGATTATAAGAGTGTGAAGAATAGGTTACTATAATGCTATTTTAAATGGTACTTGTATCTGTATGGTTTCATGTTTAACCACTTTGTATTTTACATAAAACACATTTTTCGAAATATGTTGCTCTATCATTTAATAATTTTGTAGATGCATATACTGATAAACTTCACACACAATACATATGTGTACTAGTTATTCATTTTGATTCATTTTTGGTTTACTTGGTTTTTGAAAATTTTAAGTTTGAGTATTGAATTTCTGATATCTCCTTTTCTTTCTTGCCCATCCCCATTGCATTTCTTTTCAAATTAATGCATTCTTATTTTTTGCATACACACACAAATGCACACAAACACACAAATGCACACAAACACAAATGCACACACACAAATGTGCATACACACAAATGCACACACACATACAGTATATGTACAGTTTGCTGAACCTATTTAGCTTTATTCATATAATTGGGTTGATAACTTATCAGGAATTTCTCCTATCAGAAGACAGATTCTGCCTCACAACAGCTTATAATTTTTCACCTAGGGGTGGGGCCCCATAAGATATCTTCATCCACATTAGCATGCCAATCATTGGTGTCATATTTTAGGTTGTCTATGTAATAACACTGTTGATATTAATGGCTGCAGCTTTCCTGTCATATGTAGAAAACACTTGGAGTGTTTTATTCTATCATTGATACTATCAAAAGGTTAAGTCATATCAGCTATTTTTTTATATCTCTTGGATTTTTTTATTTTTTTGTTATGTATTCTTTTCACATGTTACATCCAGACTGCAGTCTCCCCTCACACTGCTGCTTACATCCGCTACCTCCTCTCTCACCTATATCCACTTCTCCTCTGTTTCCCTTTGGAAAAAGGAAAACCTCCTTAGGGATATCATCTGAACACACCATAACACCTTATAATAAGTTTAGTCACAAACACTCACATCAAGGATGGATGAGTATACACAGTACGAGGGAGAAAGTTCTAAGAGCAGGTGAAAGCATCAGAGGCAACCCCCACTTCCACTCTTAGAAGTCCCACAAGAATACCAAGTTGCTTAACCATACCATATATGCAGAGGCCCACTTCAGACCCATGCAGGTGCTCACAGTCTCTTTGAGTCCCTAAGCGTGCTATTTTGTTGATTCTGTGGGTTGTGTTTTCCTGGCATCTTTGACATCCCTTCCCTGCTAACTCCCACTCTTCTGCCCTGAGAGACATTCCCTGACTCCTCCCATCAGTAACTGGATCAAACATATCTGATGATGATTGGAATGACTCTGGTCTAAGAGTATAGAGAAATATTAGAATATTAGGAATCATTTAATTGACTTTTTCTCCTTCCTTCCTTCCTTCCTTCCTTCCTTCCTTCCTTCCTTCCTTCCTTCCTTTCTTTCTTTCTTTCTTTCTTTCTTTCTTTCTTTCTTTCTATTTTTGCTAGTTATTTCAGTTCTATCTTAGATCTCCGAGCTATTCACTTTCTGATTCCTGGTTATCCAGGAAGTATCAGGTATGGTAACCTTCTTGTGACATGAGCCTCAAATTAAACCAGTTGTTGGTTTACTACTACCAGAAATTCTGTTCCACCATTTCCCCAGCATATCTTGTAGGCAAAAAAAAATGTAGCTTGAAGGTGCTGTGACTGATTGATATCTCAGTCCCACCACTGGAAGCCTTGCCTGGATACAGAAGATGGCTGGTTCAGGAGCTATACGTAACAGGCCTTTTGCTGTCCTGGCAGTCACTTCCCAGATAAAGACAAGGGAACTTATCAATCATGGCAGCTTGCCTTATAACTTAGACTTGTTCCTAATAGCTCTTATATCTTAACACATTTATATTAATCTATATTCTTTCACATTACATTACCTCTCTCCCATCTTGTACTTCCTGGTTTCTCTCCCTGCCTCCTTGAGCCAGTCTCTTGAACTTAGATATTCTCCTACTTCCTCTCTCTTCTCCTGGAAGTCCTGACTATACTTTCTGCCTAGCTATTAGCTGTTCAGTTATTTATTAAACAAAGCAGAGCAATAAATCTTCACACAATGTACAAATATCCTACACAATATCTATATGCCTCATTACTTGGAGTCTTTGCCTATTATTTTACTTTAGATTTATTGTGTTTCCATATGATTCTTCTCATATTTCACTGTCTTCTAGTTATAATCAGGAAAATGTAGATAATCTTAACTGTCATTAACCAGAAACAAGTTATTGTGTATTGATCTTTCAAAAATCTATCTTTAAAACTACTTATTATCCTGTACTCTATAGGTTTTATTTGTTAATAATGATATGCTATTTATATTTTTAAATTGGGATAATATTTCATTCCAACCTTACCATAATACTATTGTGATATTCACATTACAGGATATCATGTTGTGTAATGATATGAACACCTTTGAAATCAGATTTCTAACACTATAGAGCAAATGAAATCATAGGCTTATCTAAAGTAAATGGTCTTGGGAGCACACATTGATTTGTAGATTTCAGTCCATTATTCATTGATTTCATGACTTTGAATTTTGTAGCATGATATATATTCAATGTAGTCATTCACAGAGGAGAAAAGCCCTTTCCCTTATGACTTTGGCTAATGGATAAAAAATATATAACCCCCAAATGCCAAAAAAGTCAAATAGGACTTACCTATTAAAGCATCAACTGTCTCTCCACTGTGCCTCTATGGTTATCAACTCCTAGCATATGTGGCTTCAGAGAATTTGAGGTGAAAACTGCAACAATTCATCTGTTTTTCAGTGAAAGTCTGCTCTTCATATACACCAAGAAACCTAACACTTAAACTGCCTCAGCATGGCTTAGAAGTGTAAGATTCATATTACTGAGACTCCAGGAATCTCTATAAAAACAAAGAAATCAATAAAATACATATAATTCAAACCAAATAATGTGATTCCCAAAGACATAAAATGGGATTTATGATAGATCACACCAAATCAAGTTGCAAACCTGCAAAAGAAATACTGATCTGCACATCTTCATGCCTAGCATTTAGGATAATATTAAAGTGAACCAGTTACCAAGCACTGGGTCAACCCCAATTCTCCGACTTGCCAACTGCAGTCTGAAAGAGGTATTTTAAGCCCTAGTCTCAGACCTCATAGTGGTTTGGCTTTCTTCCCATAGCCAGAAAACCATGGGACATCTGAACCAGGATGAAATATGTGTAGGTGCACTGGAACACGGCTTACAATGGACTCTGATTATGTCAACAGCTGAACATGTTGAAATGATTTTCAGGAAAATGGTGTCCTAGGTGCTCTTGCCAGGGATGCCCACCTGGTTGTGTTTGTGTGAGAAGAATTAATGGAAAACATTCCATGAATATGAAAGAGAACACAGAAAGTATATAGGGTAGGGTAGGAAAAGGAAAACTCAAGGGAGATATAATGCAATTATATAACCCACCAAATAAGTGAACTAATAATAATAAAAGTATTTTAATGCATTTACATTTCTCCACAATTGTCCTGTTGCATAGAAGTAGCTGTGGAACTTTGAGATGTTTCACAGCTATCATTTGTGAGGTCCTAATATAAAGACTTAGGCTTTTCTAATGAGCATTTTACAGTGGTTCGTTTATAGACTGCCTCATTTCTTTCCTGAACAAAGGTCTGTGTTTTCAAATCTTTCCACTCCTGATTATCTCAGTGAATTTGTATTAACTATGATTTTTCTTCAAATTTATCTAGCATTTGTAGGTAATTTAACATCAGAATGTATCTGCCAATAAAGATAAGAAGTTCCGGATGAATAATGTTGACCTGAAAAATAGGTCTACTTCACATTTACCAGAATCAATGTATGCTGCTATATGTTGAAAAAAACTCATGGTTGAGTTTCAATTAAGAGGAGAATTTTATTCAAGATTACACTTATGGAGCCTAAATCTACAGACAAGTGTCATCCTTAGAGAAAGACAGAGATTCATAAAGGCAATGTGATGTGTCCATAAAACTGGGGATTAGAAATATGGGCACATGATCTGGAAAAGTGAAAACTGAAAATGAAAGAGTGATTCTCTTTCACACCAGAGTGAGGACCTGTTGCTCCCAGTATTCCAAATCTCAGACCTCAATAACTGTGAGAGAGTATACTACTCTAACACTGTTCTAAACTTTCTAATACTTTATTCTGGTCATTCCTTCAGAAACTCATGGGAAAACATTTTAGAAAGATTACATAATTGACAAATTTACCCTTACTTAGTCAAAAATGAGATAAATAAACTTATAACTGTATCCATCATTTCAATATATTTCGGTGATACATTATTTTTTTTTTTATTTTATTTTCGAGACAGGGTTTCTCCGTAGCTTTTTGGTTCCTGTCCTGGAACTAGCTCTTGTATACATTTTTAAAGTCAATTTATTTATTTTCATTAATTCTTTAAGTATTCAGTACAATGCATTTTGGTCATATTTACGATTCTCCAAATCTTCTCCCATATCCACCCCCATTCTCTATCTATCTTTGCCTACTTCTTCAATCATTAAATGCATTTTGTTGCCCATAAATTCATTGAATTGACACTTATTATTGCAATCTAACCAATCTATCCAAAGCCAAACACTTAAAGAAAAGTAAGTCTCCCTCTAGTAGATCCTCAGCTGTGAATAGAAGACTGCTTCAATCTCCGTTCTCCATTCTCAGATTTGATCTATTTTGCATTTGTTCAGGTCTTATAGATCCTTTTGTAAATGCTGTGAGTCCTATGTGCAGTTGCCATTCTGTAGCCAGAGACAGTTTCCTCCTAGTCATCCACTTCCTCTTCCTCTTACACTCTTTCCCGCCCCTCTTCCAAAACAATCCCTGATCCTTGGGATGGCAGGGAATAATATACATGCATATGTTTGTATGCATACATATATATTCCATGTATATATTCATATATATGTATATATATGGAATTTATTGAAATGACTTACAAATTATAGTCCAATGAATCCAACAATGACTAGCTGTGAATGGAAATTCCAAGAATCTAGTCTTTGCTCAGTCCCATGATGCTCAATGTCTCAGGTGGTCTTCTGTATATGCTGGAATTCCAAAGAAGTAGGCTTCATTGCCTGTGAAGGAAAGTATGTGCTTGCAAGGCAAGGACAAGCAGGAAAAGAAGAAACCCTTCTTTTATCCATTGTCCTTATAAAAATTTCCAGCAGAAGGTGTGACTCAGATTAAGGTGTGTCTTCCTTCCTCAAGATCTAATTACAGGCTTGTTGTCTTCCTGCCTCAAGATTTGGATCACAGGAATGCTCTCCTTTTCTGGATTGTAGTTCATTCCAGATATAGTCAAGTTGACAACCAAAATTAGTCATCACAGAGGACAACTTAAAAGTTATTGAAATGGCAATTTTCAGTAAAATACTGGTATAATCTATGTATTATGTGTCCTACGAGGGAGTAGTAAATAAGAAACATCAAACAAGGTAAAATCAATATATATTTTACAATTATTTTAGAAATCACTACAGATTCTATCATCTCATACCACCGTGGAGGTCATTTTTTCATGAACTTATGGAAAAACCTACTACAAAGATTGGATGACTTACAAATTCCTCCTTACTAAGACAAAGAGAGAAATCAATTTATAGGCATATCCATCCTTTCACTATCATATGTGATATAAAATTTAATTTCATTATTTGTTTTTCTTTTTTGTTATTTATTTATTTATTTATTTAAGATTTCTGTCTCTTCCCCACCGCCGCCTCCCTTTTCCTTCCCCCTCCCCCAATAAAGTCCCCC
>NW_026067911.1:11701571-11706908 GCF_014885135.2 Alexandromys fortis | reverse complement strand
TATATATATGAGAATACTACTCAGCAGTAAAAAACAAGGACTTCTTGAATTTTGCATGCAAATGGATAGAAATAGAAAACACTATCCTGAGTGAGGTAAGCCAGACCCAAAAAGAGGAACATGGGATGTACTCACTCATAACCGTCTCTCTTTAATCGTCACTGCAAACATCAGTCTTCTTGGACATTATTTTTCTTATATTATAACAAATATTTAAAACAGATTTTTATTTGCAAATCTTAAAGCAATCGATTCACTGTTGTATATAACATCAATATGCACCTGGTTTCTTCTCATTCCATCTTCTCAGTCTTGCTTCATGTTTTCTTCATTTCATTTCTGTCATCTTCTGAAATGTGGGCCATTCCCCTCAGTTTCAAAATGTGAATAAGCTTATGCAAATTATATTTATATTTTCAAACATAGTGTATTAGTGATTTTAGCTTACTTTATAGTAGCCACATATTTTACACTCCAAATGCAGGGTATGTCAGCATGTATAAAATCTTTTTGGCAATTCAAGCTATACCTTGGAAGTGGCCTACTTCTTAGCTTATGGCATTCATTCAAGCCATTCTCCCTAAATATAGACATTGCAACCCTTGAATGTTCTCTTTCACTAATTCCCCAAATCCCAATTCAAATATCCAGTGCTACTGAGGACTAAGAAACATACTCACACAGAACTGCTGGGAGGCAAAGGCATACAGTCCAAGAGTGGGAGTCAGAGGAATATCCTACAACAAACCCCCATGGTCTTTCTATTCTCCCCGGGACACACCTTCTTATCTGGATTGAACTGCTAAGATTTGTTTGACAGGTTATTACTTCCAGATAGTTTAAAGTGGGATTTCCCAAGAGAGTCTTTTATCTCTAGTCATTGTGGTAAGCTAGGATGTATAATCAGCCAGATAAAAGCCACTAAGCAAACAAATAAACAATGGCCTGTTAGTGCTTTATACTTTCAGGGAATTTGAGACCAGAGCAATCATAACATCAATCATTTGTTACTTATTTGAGTTGTCTTCATTACTGCCCAACTTTAGCCCTAGGCATCCAGATGTTATGGAAGAGCAAGTATGATGCTGTGTCCTCTCACCTGTGAAATAGCAGTGTGCTTCCCAGCCTGTTGGGCATAGCGTCTAGGATGTCTCTCCATGAAGCAAACCTTTATATGACCTGCCAATATCCTGACTCAAAATGATAAATTCCCAAGTAGAGATGGGTTTCCTATGACATTTCTTTTACTGGAAATACTTTCTCCCAATGATATACTACACAAATATTAATAACAGCAATGTTTAAAAAGTACAACTGCCTTTCCCTTTGTTAAAAGTTTATTATCTCCCTTCTTCACATAATAGAGTTATTTTGCTATGTTGTTCATAAATATTAAAAAGCTAAATTAGCAGAACAATTTGATGAGAGGGTGTGCTTTTATTGTCTGTACTTAAATATTGAGAAAATTGGTTCACAGAGAGGATTCCAAAGCACGACCCTAAACCAGACAGGCTGTCAGCTGTGCAGCGGAGTTGAATCCTGTAAGCCTGTCTCCAAAGGCCATGATACCAAGCACTGGGCTCTGTTTTCGCTGGGCTGTTTGACTATGACTATATAAAATCAAATCCTCTGCACACTTCATCTGCACTGGGATTATAGAGGATATGAACTTGAATCATTGAAAAGAAAATAAGACTACGCTGCCTTCTTCCCTTACTGTTTAAAACTGTCGAGTGAAATTTTATGTCTTAATCAAGTTAGGTCTCACAGGCACAATCATGTCTCAGTTTCACCATTTATTAGAGAAATCGAAGTGTGTTTTATGTTAAATTCCCTTCAGAGGCAAATGATGGCTTTGGGTTTGTATTTTTTAAAACCTTATGCTTGTTGACTGCCACCCCAGTTCATCAGTCTGAATAGGCCATGGCTAAGCAGATGGCCTGTCGGATTGGAAATACAGGGTCATTTTTCTTCTATTTTAATAGACTTCTATATCTTTATTTTCATCACATCCAATTACAAGATTGGATCTTGCCATTGAATCATTCACCATTCTTGTCTTTGGCTTTTTAGGTAAAGTGACAACTAAGACATTGATACTGTAAAGTTAGTCATGGAAGAAAGTGTAGGAAAGTTCAATGATTTATTGAAATCCAGTGAAATATTCTTAAAACCTAGCAAGGCAAAGGCATTTTTTAAAGGAGTCTTTATTTTATTTTATCTTGCTCTTTAAAGTGTTCATATTGTGAGTTAACCACATTATTACTAGGCGAGATAGGGGAATCTCATTTGATATACTTCATTGTATTTTGTATTAAAATTCAGGGATTCTGAGGTTTCTGGTGCATAAAAATGTAGCAGAATTTACATCTTAAACTTTAGTAATCAGGCATGTTATTATCTGTTACGCTTTGCTCATTCCAATGTCAGAAACAATACTTCTATCTCTGTCTCAGGCTGAAGTCATACAACACCTAAAGTATAAATGAAATTTTGCACAATCTTACAGGAGGAGAGGTTTAAAATAAATAGGATGCAACCAGGATGGGAATTAATTGAATATCACTTAATAGAACCAGGAGCATTCATCTACAAAATTCAGGCTATTTTGCTATGGGAGAGTCTTCGCAAAAATATGTATAATATTCCTGATAGTTGAATCGTACTTTATCTAATGAAAAAGTGCTAGGTTTTGAATAATATTCACTCCTGGGGTAAAAGTGAAGTTTAAGTAAAAGCTTTGACTGACTTTGAATAAAGGAAACAATAGAAAGTCTCTATGGTACTAGAAATTTATATCTCAGTGGCATGTTGGTCAATTGCATTTACTAATACTCTACTATTTCTGACTGTAACACAAAAATCCTCAAATAAATTTGTTGTATGGGAATCATTGACATAATCTGTCTTTTTTTTGACAAATGATTTCACCACTATGGTATTATTTTATGAGATTTAAGAAAAGTTTAAAATGCTTTTGAAAATTATATTATAAAACACTGAATTTGTAACAATGATGTCAAACCCTTAAGTATGATTAAAATAGAATAATATTGTTCTAACTACATACATACACATCAGTTTGAAATAAAATAGAGCATTCCAAATAATCAAACTTGTCTGTGAACAAATTATACTTCAAATAGGTAGTACAAACAATTTAATAAACACTTAAAGATAATAATTTTGAAAATTGTTCTCTACCTGTTATCATATACAAGTTGAGATAAATACAGTTCTTATGCATTGTTTAATATATACTATTTATTTACATGTGATTTACATATGATCTGTGAGAAGAGAGAGACCTGAGACCTCAGAACCCATGCTGTGAAACCATGCCTCCGTAAAAATTCCTAGTAGTGGGTCCCAACTACTCTTCATAGGACATCCAAGTGCTGATGCTAAACACAGTCATCATTCCTCTGTGACTCCTGAAGATGTTTTAAGCAAGTATTGAGGTACCAAAAGCCACAACAGACAGCTGAAAGTTTAAACAGACTAATTTGTTCAAATTCATGGAAAGGCAGATCTCCACCTTGACACAAAGAGGTGTCAAGAAACCCTAGCTCGTGATCCTCCTGCCTCTGCCTCCTTCAGCAAATCCTACCGGTGTGCAGCCACAGTCTGTGTTGATGTCTATGGTTCCAGAATCCACCTATGGCCAAAATGATACAGCTGTACAGTTGTCCCTACCCTTTCCTGGATGCAAGCGCTGCCCCTCAACAGCTGAGGTACTCAGGAGAGAGTCTGTGCCTCACCTGGAGAGCAAAACAGGGCTGACCCTGTTCACAGGGGCAAGGGCGAGCTGGCCCTGAGGGCATGCGAATGGGAGAGTAGGTCACGCCCCATCATCTGCCACGAGGTGAAGTAGGTGGGGGAGAGATGCCCTACTCCTCTGTTCCCTCACCAGTTGTAGCGCTTGGAAGAACTAGCCCTGTACCTTTTCTGGGCAGCACAGTAGAGCTGACTACAGAGAAGCCAGCCCGGAGGAGGAGAGAGGGACATAGTTGGTACTGCCTCCATTGTCTGTGGTGTGGTGGGTGGGCAAGGGGTGCCCTCCCCACTTGCCTCTACCACCTCCAGCTGGTAGGACAGCTAATCCTCCCCATTACCAGCTGCAGCACTCAGGAAAGCAAGCCCTGTTCCTCACTTGAGCTGATCTGGTTGGCGGACGTCCTGGTGAGCTGGCCTTGAGGGTGTAACAATGAGATTGATTGCCATTCTGCCCTCATCTGCCATGCAGTGGTGAGGGCAAAGGAAAGGGACCCCCCTCTTGGCCGTGCCACCTATGGTGGTCAAGAATAATTACCCTGCTCCACCAGCTGCAGCACTCCAGGTAGTGAGCTTTGCCCGGGCAGTATGGTAGAAATGACCCTATAGAGAATTTGCCCTTAGAACACGAGCATGGGAGATCTGGCCCTGCCGCTCATTTACCCTATGGCGGTGTGGGGAACAGAGAGATGCGCTCCCTGCCCTGTACCTTGCCACCTGTGGCAGGTGGGAGAGCTGGGCCTGAGGTCATGGAGTGGGAGAGGTAGCCCTGCCTCTCACCAGTTGTAGCATTCTGCAGAGCGGCCTCTGCACCTTGCCTGAGCAACACAGTAGAGCTGGCACCAATGGTGTGGGAGTGGGAGAGGTGTCTCTGAGGGCATGAAAACAGGAGAAACAGCCCAGCCCCTTGCTCACCACTGCGACGGATGAACTAGCCTGGGCAACTGGGCAATGCTGAGCGTTCACCCTGGTAGTGAGGATGAGGGAGAGCTGGTGTGTTGACAATCCCTGCAACTACTCAGGACCAGAACCAGGGTTATAAGCTGGCCCACCCCAACCTCCACCCCATCTGTGATCTGCTGAAGTATGTGAATGGACAGGTCCTGCAGATTTTATCTGTAGGATCTCCACATGATGCAACGCCAGGATAAACAGGAGGAGTCCCAGTGAGGGTCCAGCATTGACAGTGTAGCAGAAACCAGAACCTCGACCAGACCAATGACTCTTTGCAATGAACAACAGCAAGTAAAAAATATATATATATACGGACTGGTTTACTTCACGACTCACTGTTGGACACTACCATTTCCATGAGGAGACTAATTTTTTTCCTATTTTTTTCCTTTTAGTTTCTTTTTTTTACTATAAATTTTTTTTATTGAGAATAAGAAAAAAAAAGTTTCCGCCTCCTCCCAGCCTCCCATTTCCCTCCCCCTCCCCCCACTCTTCTCCCCCTCCCCCCTCTCTTCTCCCCCTCCCCCCACTCCTCTCCTCCTCCCTCTCCTATCCAAAGAGCAGTCATGGTTCCCTGCCCTGTGGAAAGTCCAAGGTCCTCCCCCCTCC
>NW_026067911.1:11696421-11699227 GCF_014885135.2 Alexandromys fortis | reverse complement strand
AACTTTTACAGCTGATAAATACCTTTAGTAATGTGGCAGGATACAAGATCAACTCCAAAAAATCAGTCGCCCTCTTATACACAAAGGATATGGAAGCAGAGAGGGAAATCAGAGAAGCTTCACCTTTCACAATAGCCACAAACAGCATAAAATATCTCGGGGTAACTCTAACCAAGGAAGTAAAAGATCTATTTGACAAGAACTTTAAAGCATTGAAGAAAGAAATTGATGAGGATATCAGAAAATGGAAGGACCTCCCTTGCTCTTGGATTGGGAGGATCAACATAGTAAAAATGGCAATCCTTTTAGTTTCTTAAATTTTATTTTACTTCGGAGGGGAGGTTGCAATGACAGAGGGAAGATACAAAAGGACAGGGAAATGAATGGAATCAAGATGCAAGATGGAAAAAACCCAAAGAATAAATAAAAAGAAAGTTAAAAAAGAAACACTATAAAGTAATTATTTTTTTAAAAAAAATATTTTATATTTTTTGTTTTTGCTTTTGCCTTTGAATTTAGGTCTTCCAAATCCTAAGGGGGGGGGGGGTTAGGGAATCTCAGCAGTTAAGTGTCTGCCCCGCTCTATAAAGGAACAGAGTTCAATTTCTAGTAATTATGTGTGGTAACTCACACGTGTAACACAAGTTCCAGTGTACCCAGTGTCCTCGATGTCCTCCACTGTGCACCAGCATGCATATACACCCTTCCATTGCTAAAGAAAACTTAGCTAAGAGTAAGCATCATGGTTGTCACCTATGTAAGCGTATATAATATAAATTCAATCCAAAGATCAATGTTACTCAACCAGACTAATTGTGATTAGGTAAATGGTGTTTTCAGTACTTGTTATAACACACTTCTAAGATAAATAAAAATGAAATAAAGTTACAGGTTAAAAATAAAATATTAGGAGGAAAAATGTGACATTTATACACACATATCCGTGCAGGACATATAAAAGATTAGTCAATGTGTAAGAATAGCTTCTTTGTAGTAACAGATGGTATTGGCCTGAAAAACAAAGCTCTTCATGGAGAAATGGTGTTGTGTGTAGGAAAATCCTTCATGTGAAAATCGCTCAGTCCTGACTTTAGAACATTGTTTCTGGATGAAGGCTTGTCTGTGACTTTTTGTTACCAAATTTTGAAACCTAAAATATTAGCTAAGTGATTCTTTATTTTATTATGCTTTATTTATTTTATATTTATTGTATTTATTATTATAAATTTGTGCCTAAGTCATAAAATCAAAGGCACGTCACTGTAAAAAATCTCAAAGGTAATCTCATAGCCCACGGCAGGAGAAAGGTAATGCATCTGTCACAATGAGGATATGTACAAGTTTGTACACTGACCAATGTGTTCGTATTAGTGAGATGGATAAGGAACAACCTTGACTACATAATTCACAACTGAAAAGAGCACGTACCTGTGCACAGTCTAATTTCATGACAATCCACAACCATTTGTGAGCCTGGTGGTGTCCTTTAAACACAAAGAACTTTCTAAATCCAAATTATAAGCACAAAAGTTTTGCCTTTGTTATTAGTGAAGTTTTGACTATTTCCATAAACACTTTATATTCAGTTATAATATTTCCCATCAGTGAACAATGTGAAAAATACTTTTTTTCACATTAGTGTATGTATGAACATCCTTATTCTTACGGTAATATTTTCTAAAGAGAGTAAGTATTCCTGGAAGGAACCATGTAAAGAATTAAACTGTAATCCTCCCAACTTTCTATTACGATCTCCCCTTTAAGAATTTCTAAATGAGAGAAAAAAAGCAAAAACACAAATCTGAGTGAACAGGGTGGTATTTCAAAGGCCACATTACTAATATGTCGTAAAGCAAAAGAATTGTGTCTAAGTTTTGTCTGGCTTTGCGACACCCAGACGGAAGCATATGTTATTACTCTTTCAGCACCTGGGCTCAACTGTCTTTTATCAATCCCACACCTGTTCTTTCCCATTCTCAAAATATGACCTAAAATTTATATATTGAAACTAAATATTCAAGTAATCTATCACTAAATGGTCAGAGATGGCTCACTTTATTTACATAAAATAACCAATGAATTAGTACACACACACATATCTGTGTGTGCGCTATGTTATGTAAATTGCTATCACCAAACCATTTGTATATTTGTATGCATTTCTCCCAATGTGTCACTTGAGTTTATTTTCAAATATTAGTGTGTGCAGAGCTGATTTTCTTAACTTTCCTTTTGTGATATTTACACTATATATATATATATGCTAGATTCATAATTTCTGCATTTAATTGTTTGTCATAAAACAGTGGCCAATCATTGAGGCTCCAGAAAGGTTAGAGTAAACCTTCAAATTTGTACAATTCTGTTGTGTCCATATTTTTTTAAAGCTACAGTTTCATGATCTCTCACTTCATTATGCATCTATATGAAAACATTCCACATATGGAGAAAAATCACATTTAATATTTCTTAACCATTATTTTTAAGAGTATGAGGTCTTCTAACATCTAATATAATTGCACATTTTTTTTGTGATTTCCCTATATGGTGAAAGGACTTCTTACCTATATTTCAGTAACTAATATTCACTTCAAATCCATTAGGTTAGGTGTGTGTTCTATATTATTATTTCCTGCTGGGGTAAAAATGATTCACAGTGAACATATTCTTCAATAGTTGTGGGCATTTAGAGCTCACAGGTATGAGATACCAGGTGTGGAGTCTAAGTGCAACTGACTAAATGTTTGCATATAACTTGATTTTTAACATAGAAATATTGGGTATTTATTCAAAAGATACTTTATTA
>NW_026067911.1:11684496-11686953 GCF_014885135.2 Alexandromys fortis | reverse complement strand
CAATCCCACACCTGTTCTTTCCCATTCTCAAAATATGACCTAAAATTTATATATTGAAACTAAATATTCAAGTAATCTATCACTAAATGGTCAGAGATGGCTCACTTTATTTACATAAAATAACCAATGAATTAGTACACACACACATATCTGTGTGTGCGCTATGTTATGTAAATTGCTATCACCAAACCATTTGTATATTTGTATGCATTTCTCCCAATGTGTCACTTGAGTTTATTTTCAAATATTAGTGTGTGCAGAGCTGATTTTCTTAACTTTCCTTTTGTGATATTTACACTATATATATATATATGCTAGATTCATAATTTCTGCATTTAATTGTTTGTCATAAAACAGTGGCCAATCATTGAGGCTCCAGAAAGGTTAGAGTAAACCTTCAAATTTGTACAATTCTGTTGTGTCCATATTTTTTTAAAGCTACAGTTTCATGATCTCTCACTTCATTATGCATCTATATGAAAACATTCCACATATGGAGAAAAATCACATTTAATATTTCTTAACCATTATTTTTAAGAGTATGAGGTCTTCTAACATCTAATATAATTGCACATTTTTTTTGTGATTTCCCTATATGGTGAAAGGACTTCTTACCTATATTTCAGTAACTAATATTCACTTCAAATCCATTAGGTTAGGTGTGTGTTCTATATTATTATTTCCTGCTGGGGTAAAAATGATTCACAGTGAACATATTCTTCAATAGTTGTGGGCATTTAGAGCTCACAGGTATGAGATACCAGGTGTGGAGTCTAAGTGCAACTGACTAAATGTTTGCATATAACTTGATTTTTAACATAGAAATATTGGGTATTTATTCAAAAGATACTTTATTAAAATATATTTAATTTCAATATAATTAGTAATTTTGGGATAATTAAAAGTTATATCATAAACTATATTGGACACATTTGGTGGTTATTCTTGGTTGTCAACTTGTCTACATCGGTAATTAGCTAAAACCCAAGAGACTGCACACACTTATGATAAAATTTTCTTAATTAAATCATTTGAACTTGGAAAACCCACTTATAATTGAGATAATTTAGGTGGGTAGTTAATATACACCTTTAATCCAAATCTTTTGGTATGGTCTGATGCTCATTTAATCTGTGTTGGGTACTTTATGATTGGTTAATAGTTAATCCCTAAAAACAATTATAGCAAATCATTATAAAAAAATCTAGTAAGTGATAAATGGTGGGTTTCTTTGCTTTAAATATTAATTTAGCTTTATGCGGAGGAATAGAGAGGGAAATGGAAGCATAAAGAGGTAAATAAGCATAAATCTATCCTGTACTTAAATTATTGTATAGGATGCTGTTTAACATTATTAGTTGGTCTATTTACATGTCATCTATGCATTCAAAAGATTCTAGAGGAATATTATCTAAAATGAAATAAGAGAGACACATGAGCATAGAAGGGTAAGGCAGAATTCCCAAGTAAACCATCTAGGTCCTGCTAGCAATAAATGCTAATAAAATCTTACCTGTGGTAAGATTTCTAATATTACAGACAAGAACATACACACAGAAAACTTAGGGATTAAATTCAAAATTTTCATCTTTCGTTCAAACAAAAGAACAGGACGAAGGCTCAGATCTTAATATTCTCAACCACCATGTAATTACTGTTAATGCAGATTTATTATTTAATGTAACACGTAATACCAGATGGTTGTAGCGTTGTAATATTTTGTTTTAGATCTGAAAAATAATTGGGGGCATGCTATTAATTTAATTTTGAAAATTCCTCATTATAGCATGATGGTAACAATAGGGGAACATAATAGGGTAAGTACACTGTAATTGAGAAATATAATTGGTTGTATAGCAAACAATGCTAAATAAAGATTAAAATAAGAGGCTTGTGGGCTTTCAAAGCTAAAACAGACCAAAAAGAAAGTGACTCTAATCTACTTTGTGTGACCAGATGCTGCTTAGGGTATTTTCCATTTATGGCTTTTTAAAAGCTGAAGCTCCTATTACTGTAAAAACGTGTGAACTGTGAGTTGGTAGTTAGCATTTGAAAAGAAGTCATTCTTTTCACAACTGTATGTACTTACTATGTGTGCTGTGTTACCCCATGTCATAAGCCAACAAGATATTCTCAAGTTTGACGCATTAGAAAGGCAATTTAAATCTGTCAAAAGAAGTACAGTGAGAAATAGCTGTCATTTACTTCACACATGAACAATATAGAATCTGGGTTAAAACCGGTCTCGCTGAACATAGTGGACAATGAGGACTACTGAGACCTCAAGAACAATGGCAATGGGTTTTTGATCCTACTGCACCTATTGGTTTTGTGAGAGCCTAGGCAGTTTGGATGCTCACCTTACTAGACCTGGATGGAGGTGGGTGGTCCTTGGACTTCCCACAGGGCAGGGAACCCTGATTGCTCTTTGGGCTGACGAGGGAGGGGGACTTGACT
>NW_026067911.1:11651857-11684320 GCF_014885135.2 Alexandromys fortis | reverse complement strand
TTTTTGAGAAAGGGTTTCTCTGTATCTTTGGACCCTTCCTGGAAACACATTCTGGAGACCAGGCTGGCCTCAAACTCACAGAGATCTGTCTCTGCCCCCCGAGTGCTGGGATTAAAGGTGTGTGACACCACCACACAGCAAAAATTGTATTCCTGTTTGTTTCAAACACACACACACACACACACACGAGTTATACATAAAATACTGAAAGAAAAAAGGAATAATTTGATTTGACATTGTTTTTAAAATCTTCAAATTGATATTCTTAGAATGGACTAATTTAGTCTACAGAAAACCCAAATATTTGCTATCATAAATGGATATTATCAAATGTGCTATCATACCATATAATACCAGGAAGATATTAAGATAATTATCATCAACTAATATTATGAGTATCTGTGCTGCTAGGGTTATATTTAGGAAGTGGTCTTTTGTGCCAAATGAGAATTCAATTACTACATTGAATCATCCCAACTTCCTAAATTCCACTTGGTTGGTAAGGTAGGGATATGTAAACTGTATTTTCATGGTTTCTTACCATGACAACTGATTTTGTTAGATGCTTCCACTCTGGTAGATCTGAATGTGGAAGGAAGAGAAAAAATTATTTATAGCAACAGCATTTCACATTTTCAGAAATGCATAAATCAGCAGTAGTAGTAGAAGTTGCTAATGCCACATTCTTAGGACCAGACAGCTGAGGCAGGAGGATCACTCAGAGTTTCAGTTCAGTCTATGCAACATAGTTTCTGCCTGATATGGGCTGTAGAGTGAGATGCTACCTTAAAATAAACCAAAAGTGTTTCATGGGTTGTCAATCTATTAATGCAACAGGAAGAGACTTGGTGTAATTGGTTTTCAAATTCACAACGGAGATCAATAGCATTTCCTGATACTAAACATAAATGCCTTTAATTTTCAAGTGAAGCTTGGGAAACAAAATTCTTACTCCTGTGGTTTGAGCTCAAGTGAGTACAATCCACCTGCCTTCTGCTCCTAGTTGACTGTTTGTTTTGGACAGGCAATGCTGTTAATGAGCACTGTAGCCTTCTCTGAAGCAAGGCTTCCTCCCCAGAGCCTCCTAGGAAGAACATGATCACTCTTTCCTCTCCTGACAAACCTGGTATTTTAATGAACATCCAGAGTTAACCTGGAGCTGGGTAACTCCCTGCCTTGTTTTCGCAAATGTGAGAATTCCAAAGGGTGATAAAAAAAAAAAAAAACCTACTCCTACCTCTCCTAACTAATGAGACACAAAAACTAGTGTCTGGGTAAGGAAAGTGAAGAGAATGTGCCTCTGGAAATCACAGAAACAACTAGAAAACTGTATTTTTCATCATTATGGAGCTTATCAGCTGGTTTCTCACATCTCCTCTTGAAAGGAGGATAGCATGTCATTTGAAAGCAGAGAGTGGGGAGTTAAATCATCACTTTGATGTAGAACACTATATCTAGGAATACTTCACATGCTTATTTAATTCCAAATCTCATAAAACATCTAGGTTATTTGCTGCATTTGGTTATCCAAACACAGACTGTAAATCAGATCCCTGGATGAAACTTCTAGATGCCTGCAGAAAGGAAAGCAATCACGCGATGATTCATTTGATCCAGGTTTGCAGTAGGACAGCAGGAGTTAAAACTTTTCTAATGAGAAGGTCTCTCGTGTTAGCAGAGTTTGCCCTTCACCTTGATGCACCAACTGTTGTAAATATTAAATAGGAGCTCAGCAATGCCTTGTTTCCTTCCAATTAATTCCCTATATTTTATTCAAAGAACTCTTTCAGCAAACCAGTTCTTAGAGTATCCCAGAAAAGCTGTTAAAATAGTGCCTTCCTGTCCTGTGACCAACAATAATGAAGCAACACAAACCTAAAATCCACAGACTATAATATGTATGACCAAAACAGTATGGTTTGGAAGAAGTAGGGCAGAATTCAGCATATAATTCCTATTTGAGAGCCCAGCATGTGAGCTAAGTAAGTGGAACTATTTCTAAAGGGCTCACTATAATAATACTGCCTGATACGTAGAGGTCCACTTTGTGAAACCATGTGGTGGCTGTCTTTCAAAGTTCAGAGTGTTTCACATTTAAAGAGGCACAACTTTATGTATAATGTATTATCTTATAGCTCCAGTAGGATTCAGGATGGTAATTGTACGGAAAACAAAGGAAGTATAAATAGTATCCTATCAATTCAGTAGATGGAAAAGTGAATTATCTCATTCACTCTGCGGTGTGGATCAGATTTCAAAGTTCATGTGCGACAGTGAACCAAAAAGCAAAGGAAAGGCCTTACAATTGCACATTTGGTACCATCTGCAGATTCCTCATTCGGTAACACAAATGGTGAGGAATGGGGGCAGGACAATTACAGAGTAGATGTACATGGGAAACATGAACATGGTAGGGAAAATTGCTACTTGACCAACTAATAAGGAGATACGCAAAGTGGAGACTGATTATTTTGCTTTCAAATCACCCCTTTGTGGCTGGCTCATAATCTCAGCAACAATATGAAGTATAATATCAGTTAAGCAGACCTACAATAGGAAAAACATGTTTGCCGAAAATATTATGAATTATTTTTATGAGGATATTAGAATGATCCCTTCATGGTTTCGTTGTTATTCTTTGCCTTAAACAAATAAAGTTTATATTCAGTATAGAATGGCCACATCGGATATTAAGTATTTAAAATGGGGTTGCAGTTAGAATTTGTACAGGCTTAGGAAATAAGCTCTGCTCTGAGATCTGTGGTCTCACAGAGCATAGACTGTCGGCAAGGTTATGCATGGTTCTTCTTCGGTTTACTTGCTCTTTAGTTCCTAGGATAGCTGTTGGTTACTACTAGAACCTGAGTTGTGCTGATCACTGTTGTAGTTCATAGGAGTCACAGCCTGATAGGACTTAAGTGCAATGTAACCTCTACCCAAACCACATCAGATCCAGCTCAAAGGTTCTGGGCTCTTTGTCCTAAGTGCAAGGTGTCTTTGGCAATACAGACTTCAAATCCACCTACAGATTCCACAAAAGCCAGAAGAATTTTCCTGAAGCATTAGCTGTTTTCGTATGTGGCTTGTTTATGAACACATTAACATACATACATATTCTAGAGCATGCATATATCCATATATACTGAAGCTATAAATATGTATAAAATTAACTATATACATTTGGGTGTTTGTGTATAAATTAGTATATTCAGGTATATGCATTCCTACATATTTGGAGCAACGCATATGTCTGCACATACGTGTGCAAACCAGAGGTCATCATGGGTATCATTCCTCTGGAGCTATTTATCTTGTTTCTTGACACACGGTCTTTCACTGAGACCTGTGTCTCACATATTCAGTTAACGAGCCCAGGGGATGCACCAATGGGATCACTATACTTGACTTTCTACAGGGTTAACAAACTGTCAAATTCAAGAGCTCAACCTGTGTTATATGTGCCTTATGGAATGAGTCATCTCTTAAACCCCATGCATCCTTTTAAAACTGTAATCTTGAAAGATTAATGCTTTAAGTTCTGCTTTGTTCCAATTGCCTAGAGAAAGCCAATTCATTAAATATGCCAGATCTTCTCTAAATTGGACATTAGTGGATAGTAATAGCCGGTGTTATAATTTTTTATGTGCAATGTATGTAAATAAAGCAGGACTTTATAGTACAGAACTAGGACCAGAAGGCTCTCTCTCTCTCTTCCATCTGTCTGTCTGACATTCTTTCTCTGTGTCTGTGTCTGTGTCTGTCTCTGTCTCTCACTCTCTGTCATTCACTGCTTTGGATTCTCACATCAGGACATTATGCACCTATTTAAAATTCACTGTTAAAACAGGTGAAGCAAACCAAGAAATAAACTATTGAAATCAAACGTTGCCCTAATTAAAAAAAAATATTCTCTATGCCTCTAAATTTCTTACAGCCAGTATATGTCATATTCTTCAGTAAACAAGTTTTCTCTTACCTGGCGTCTCATTTCTTATAAATCCTGGCTTTTACTACATTTCTCTGATTGCTCCACTGTAATGCCCACTTTCTTCGCCAGCCTCAGGCCTTTTGGCTGAAACCTGGGGTCAAGCGAAGGCCTCTTTGTGCCTTCTGAGTATTAGGCAATAGCGGTGGAGATTGCTCGCTGACAGCAGGGAGGGAAACAGGTCCTCTGGGATAAGAAATTCTCAGGGCTGCAAGATGAAGTGGGCCCGGCAGTTTTTTTTTTTTTTTTTTTTCAGTGCTGGCAGATGCTGCCTTGCAAGCTCTCCTGGGCTGTCTTTCCTTCACTGATCTACTGTATTTATTGCGTTATTCTCCCCTTATGTACTCCTTAGCCCATTTGCTGTGGGAAAGTGATTATGCCTCCTAAGTTCTAGCCTTCTCCGTCTTTTGTTTTGAACTGGCAACCGCAGCTACTTTGTGAGAGCCTTGAAAACATCCATCAGTTTCACAGCTGGACGCACAGCAATGGGGTCTCTGACTTTCTGTTTTTCTCCTTTTAAGCTGGTCGTTCTCTGAGAACCACTTCTTTGCATAAAGTGGAACATGCAGGAGGAAATAGAGAATGCAATCTGTGAGCAGCTGGATGTTGGCCTCCACTGTGAGTGGGGATGGAGAAAGCCAGAAAACCTATGTTCTTGTCTGCTGAGATCCCTGCTTCCACTAATCCTGTCTTCACTGTGCTCTGTCCACTAACCCTGGATTAGTGTCTGATTATGACTTAAACCCGCAATGACTTCCAACTATTTGAAGAAACAGAATGTGTTCAAGTGGCGCATAGTCAACTACTTACGTATGTCTTTGCTCAAATCCTTTTACATGAAATTATGTCAAATAAGTAAATAAACAAAACAAATGAACAAATAATAAAGTATTTCAAAACAAACAGGATGTCCCTTGTTTGAAACGACATTATCTTTTCTACATTGGGAAATTACAATCTGAAAGTTACTACCTTGTATCTTTTCAGGAAATGACTCAATATAGAATGCAAAATAAGCCCCAGAAAAGAGTGAGATGAGAAGGCACAAACAGAGTGCCCCACAGGATTTCTAGACTCTTCTCTCCATATTGGACAGCATAAGAAGGTCTTTGTTCATGGCCTCCACACTAATTCTTCCATGGACCACATATCTTTCTATTTAGCCATTTATCAAAAGCAGAACTGAAAGGTGAGTCTGAAGTGTGGCAGAAGCTCAATAAACAGGAAAGAGCCATTGTGCATCAAGTTTATTTTTACTTCAGGCAACAATTAACATACTAGGATGGATCTCATTTTCAGGAAAGCGAAAAACCAAAACCACCCTTTTACTATAGTGGACCCGGGCTTTGTATGAGGGTACAGGAGAAACTGACAATACAGAGCTAAGGAGTCTCCTGGAAGTTTATTTCTTCAGTCTTCAGACAGAGAATGCACAGAGAAGACTGGATAGATTTAGCGACTATCAAGACAATAGTCTTATGGGGGACTGAAAGGACTGAAATCTAAGGGGCACTGTGAGCAGAACTTCCACACGTAGAAAGTGATGTCCTTTGTTAGGACACAAAGAAATAGGAGTTAACTATTTTTAGTTTAGGTGAAACAAAATAAATGAAAAATACACACACACACACACACACACACACACACACACACACACACATGGACACTCTCATACACACTTTAATCCCAACAGAAAAAAAAAAAATCTCAGTAGAGAAGAATTGCAATTGCCTTTTGAAAATTTGACATTCTTCTCAGATTTGTCCATAGCCTGCAATCTGATATGGCACAAATTACTTAATGTTACTTTCTTTGTTTTGTTTTTGTTTTTTCAAGACTGGGTTTCCCAGTAACAGTCCTAGTCCCAGCTGTTCCTGAACTAGCTCTTGTATACCAGGCTGGCCTTGAACTCACAGAAATCCAGCTCCCTCTGCAAGGTGATTGCTGGGATTAAAGGTGTGTGCCAACACTGCCCAGCAGTTACTTGGATTTTTATTTCTCAACAATATGCTAAAGCAGTTAGAGACTACTATCTTAAAAACATCCACATGCTGTTGTACTATTTTTTGTCTCAAAAGGAAGCATTAGCAGGAACAGATAGTACAAGTGAAGCTCTGGCTAGGTTATTTTTGATTGAAATAGAGGTGTATGGTTAGTCTGTTTAATGTGTTGCAGATCACATGGATACTAGAAAGACAAGAACAGTTTCAATACAGGGCTCCCCACAGAATGAGGGGAAGGACCCTAGTCACAGCACAGACACACAAATGAAGTAAGATTTGCCAAGAAAAGAGGTGGTTACATCAATGCAGTTTTCTGTCTTTTCTGTTTGTTTATTTTGTTTTTAGAAGTGGTATCCAATCCAGGGTCAGGCTTATATTTAAGAAGTAATATATGTATCAATTGCCCTGTTTTTTTCATATGTGCATTGAAATTGTTGATAAATTATTGTATACATAAGTCTATATATGTATAGACAGCCTAGATTATGCATTTTTATATTTACATGTGTGAAAAATAATCATAAGAGGAATAAATATTTTTTAAAATTTTTCTCAAAAATGTCAATATTGGGGCAGTAAAATGAAAATGGGTCAGTCCCCAAAGTCACTTGCCAAAAAGACTGAAGATTTGGATGGGAACCCACATGGAGGAAGAAGGAATCAACACCAGCAAAGTGTCCTATGACCTCCATGTGTCTGTACCCAAAATAATTGTAGTATATATTACAAAGGTCAAATGAAGTTGTTCATTAATTACAGGATCAGAAACATGACTTCTAATAGGATTTATATTAAGATATTTATGAATAATTAAGGAAATGTAAGGAGTCAGCAAGCACAAATTAAAATCAATATTAAACAGATCACACTCTAGAATAAATCACAAGATAGTAAGTGTTATGAGAAAATAACATACCTCTGAACTGACCTCTTTATACACTATTATTGGAAGATATAGAGTAGCTAATCTTCAATTGTCTAACAATATTTTGGTGAGAAAAGCAATGCATGAACTTATTAGAAACAAGACCTCTAGATCGGAGATATAAAATGAGGTACTATGTTAGAGTGAAATCTCATACTGATTAGAGCATAGTAAAAGGAAAGTGATTACCTGGGGTCATGGTTTAGATTTTGAGATTGAAAACCTGATATGATACTGAGTTATGGAAAGGCAGGAGCTATGCAGAAGTTGCAGCAGCTTAACTGGTGGGAATTCAACTTAGAGGACATTGAAGTAGGTGTGATCTGAGGTCCAGTCTTTGGTGTGGGTATAAATGGAAATGTTAGCTGGAAATTCTTTAACTGATATGTACTTTCCCATAGACTGTTGTGTAACCCTACTCCTATGGATACATTAACAAACATCTGACCACCCTAGATAGAGAACTAACATCAGACTAGATTGAGGATACCACCAATGTAAAACTTAGTGAATCAGTTTTATCAATTTTGCCACAATGAAGATGAGGATTTACTTACTAAGAAAAAAAATGAATCAAGGATTACTGCATTAGTCAAAAGTGACCCCAGCATTGGTGACAACTCACCCATGGAAACATATCAGACTGCACAATTTGAAGGCAATTTATCAGACAGGAAAGTGTCATTCCCAGATAGCTTATTTTGTTTGAATAACTGTCAGGGACCTCAGATAGTAATTGCATCAGAGATTTATACCAGCAAGTCTTATTATTCATATGTGTTTGAAGAGTGAGAAGTACAGTGTATCTGGTCAGTTTCAGGAACTTCCTGAATACACTGAGTTGTTTACTTCCTGAGTATAATGGAACTTCCCTATACAAAGAAATGCTTCATCACTCCTTAGAACACTTGGGTTACCAAAGTATCCTTGACAGTTCAAATGAATTCCTTCATCTCAGAAGAAATTACTTCATGACACAAGGGTCAGGCATTCAAAACTACCCAAGATACTAGATGCAGATATTACCCAAGACCCCGCTTACAAAGCTAGTGAGGTACAGATATGTTTTCCGATATTGAAAATTCTTAATTTCACTTTTTTCATAATTTACATATCAATACTAATTCATATTTTCAGAATGTTTTCAAAATGTGAAATTATATATATATTTCTAGATATGTGTTGATTCATTAGTATATAAAATATTGTGCCACTCAATTAGCTGAAAAATTAATACATCTTAAAAACAAATTTCAGTGTCCACAAATTAGTTTTTAATATTAATTTCCTATTATACTCTACTGAAGTAATCAAGTCCCCTGAAGCAATTGCCAGTGTTAGGGATGGTAATATACAGAAATTAGTAACTTGGAGACTCAGAAAGTGTTTCCATGTTCAAGAACAACCAGGAAACAAAACCTGCCTTTATCATTCCTACTTCCCAACTCTGCTCTTCCTCTTTTCATACCCATTCCTTATTTCATTTTCTTTTCCTTATCTCGAGTTATCCTCTCAATGAATTATGAAAACTTTTCTTTTCTTCCCAAATAGATGTAACTATTAATTATAACACTAAATAATAGACATGACAGAGATAGTGAGGCGGTGTCCTTTTTATAGCCTGAATACTTACAATCTAGGAGAACTATTAACATAACTTCAAGCTATAAGTTGTAGAGTAGCTTTGTTTTGCATGTTCTTAGAGAAAGGGGGAAAAAGCATCTTTCATGAAAGTACTTTTTATACTGATTGCTTCCTATATGGGGTAAGCTTTATCCATTCTAGGGTGCTTGGAGTCAGTATTGGCAAAAGCCATGGTGTCAGGTTCCCTTTCTGTAAAGGAACATGTTCTCATACAGATTTGTCTGTTTTTATTTTTTCCACCAGCAAGATTTGCCTTGTTTCCAATGTTGTGCCCTCCATTATTATCAGCTTTGACATTGCATTTCACTATCTAAATGCAATACCCTCAAATATTCTTCCTCTGAGTAGATATTTAAAATATGAAAACAGCATTCCAATCCCAATGCAACACAATACCTCTTGTTCATAGAAAAAAAAATTTACAAGAGGGGGAAGAGGAGGAAAAAATGCTGAATCCATCACTGGATAAAAATACAAATAATGTGTGCCATTGATTGCTACCAAATATTTAAAAAGGAGAAAATCATGCCATTTGTAACAACAAGGATGAATCCAGGATCATTAAACTACAAACCAATCTTAAAATATTTATTCTCTTTAATAGGATAATAATGATAACGTTGACTTAATCACTTTTATTAGAATAATAATTCAAGATAAAAATGACCATCTCAAAAAACAAGACAAAATTTGACATCATAAGTCTATTTAATGGTTTTTAATGAATAGTTATGTGGCTTCTCCTACAGAATTTCCAATTTGACAATAAATGTTTTATATAAAAAAAATGAATACAGTGCAAATAAAAAGTACAAGGAATAATTCATCAGTAATGTGGCTCAATTAAGTTTCCTGATGTTGTATGAGACATTTGATTAAATCTCTAGCTCCATGTACACATCTATACACACAGAACAGTATTAAGTGCCCTGCTGATCATTGACTTTCCTGTAAACTCACTCTCTGAAAATTCCTTCCTCAAAAGATTAAATTCCAAAGCATTATTATGCTTCAAGATTTACGCTTTCTTTATGTAAGGGTATATATTCATTAGTATTTCACTTAATTTTCTTGATCCTCTGTCTAAATTAATTATCCCAAGAGGGTTCACAGAGTGTTGCATAGGTTTAAACCCATAAATGCTTCATGATAATCAGTGTGGTGAGCCTGTCCATTAGACCTGATCATTAAGTGGTTTGTCTTTGGAAACACTGACAACCTCCACAGTCGTGTCTGCCTCTGCCTTAATTTTTATAACTATAGATTAACTTACAGTAAACATAATTTTAAGATTATTAAACTATAGAAAGGGTCATTTTAGGGCTGGTATCACTAATTCTGTTTAGCAATGTTAGGATACATCCATGTTCTTAATGTTTTAATAGTTTGTATTTTATGCTAAGTAGAATTTTTATCATGTGTATTTAGTGCAGTTTCTGTAAACATTCATCTTTTAGAACTAAAATAATTTTTGTTATTCTATTGTGGAATTATCATAAGTTGAACTACCATATACACTATTTTCTATGACATATTTGGAAATATGCTTTCCTTTATCATAAACAAATATTTAGCACAAAGGAATTAATGGGTCATGGAAGAAGTGTGTGGAACCCCTCATGGAAAGTCTTGGTGAGCAGGTAATAAGTGAAGTTTACTCACAGTTTCAACAACCTTGTAACCTGGATCTGTGGATTGTAGCATGGTTGTCTTTTATTTTACAATTGATATTTGATGTGGGAGTTTCCTCCCCTCTGTGTGCTGTAATTGCCATTAATGAATAAAGAAACCACCTTGGTCTGTTGATAAGGCAGAATTTGGGTAGGCAGGGAAAGTTAGGCTTTAGCTGGGAAAAAGAAGGGCAGAGTCAAAGAAAAGCCATGGAGCCACTGGAGACCAGACACTAGAATTTTACCCCATAAGCCACAGCCTCGTGGCAATAGACAGATTACTAGAAATGGGTTAAACTATGATGTAAGAGTTAGCCAATAAGAAGTTAGAGCTAATGGGCCAAGCAGTGTTTTAAATAATACTGTCTCTGTGTGATTACTTCAGGGCTAAGCTAGCCAGGCAGCCAAGAAGAACAAGCAGCTAACCTCCTCCTACAGATATTTACATGTGAGTGAGTGCATACCATGTTTGTCTTTCTAGGTCTTGTCTTTCTTGGATACCTTACTCAGTATGATTTTTCTTGTTCCGTCCATTTCCCTGAAAATTTCCTGATGTGATTGTTTTTAAGACCTGAGTAATACTCTATTGTGAAAATACACCACATTGTCTTTATTCATATTTTTGTTGAGGGACATTTAGGTTGTTTCTAGGTTCTGACTATTGTGAATAAAGCTGCTATGAACATAGTTGAGCATGGTCCTTGTGGTATAATTGAGCATCCTTTGGGTATATGTCCAAGAGTGTTATTGCTGTGTCATAAAGTAAATTGATTGTCATATTTCTGAGAAACTGCCAGATTAATTTCCAAAGTGGCTGTAGAAGTTAACACTCCCATAGACAATGGAGGAGTATTGTCCTTGGCCCTATCCTTTCCAACTTAAGATGTCATCCGTGTTTTTGTATAAGATGGAATTAATTCTGACAGGTGTAAGATGGGATCTCAGAGTCATTTGCATTTGCATTCCCATTATGGCTAAGGATGTGAAACATTTCTTTAAATGATTCTCACGCATTTGAGATTTTTCTATTCAGATTTCTCTGTTTAGTTTGTACCCCATTTTTAGTTGGATTGTTTGTTTATTTTGATGTCTAGTTTCTTGAGTTCTTTATGTATTTTGGAGAATAGCCAGTTGTCAGATGTGGGGTTGGTGAAGATCTTTTCCCATTCTATAGGTTGCCATTTTGTCCTTTAGACAGTATTCTTAGTTTTACAGGAATGTTTCAGTTTCATGAGGTCCCATTTAGTAATTGCCAATCTTTGTATTCTCTTCAGGAAATTGTCTCCTGTACCAATGCTTTCTAGGACATTTCCCACTTTCTCTTCTATCATGTTCAGTATAACCAGGTTTCTTTTGAGGTCTGTGATTCACTTGTACTTGAGTTTTGTGCAGCATGAAATATATGGACGTATTTGCATTCGTCTACATCCCAGCGTCCAGTTATACTAGCACCATTTGTTTAAGATGGAAAGTCAACTATTTTTGAAAATATTATGCATCAAATTTAAAATATTTTATGATCTCAAATTTAAAATATTTCCTTGTATATTTATATTAATTTTAATATGAAATCAAAATATAACTTATGTTTATGATTCTCTATATTATGTATTCTATAAATCTGAATTTAGATCCCTTACACATAGAAAATAATTTTTCGTAAATCAGTTTTTGAAATAGAACCAACAAGTTACATACTTCTTTCATAATAGCTATTGAATAAAATTTTATTTAAGTGTTATTAACAATCATTAGAATTTGTGCCATAAATTTGAGGAAATTCACAAATCTGAATAGATAACAAAGCCATGAAATTACTGAGTATTTTACTAATTTTCTAAATGATTAATTCAGAAGCCAGTTTTTTACACGATGTTAAATCTCTCTTGCTGTTAGGAAATAAATTATTTGGCTATCAATGATTAGACTGATAAGTTATAGTCAGAATACATTTTAACTATATTATGAAGAGTGTGTCATTCACTAAAAATGCAAAATATCAAATCACTAGATATAGCACTAGTCATGTTAAAGAAAATTGACAAACGGAGAGTCTCGGGCAGATTTGATTTTTTTATAAGGATGCTAGGAGATAGAATTACCCAAACCCTGCCCACCTTTATAAAAAAGTGTGTGAGCTTCTAAATGTTTCTTGGCTCAGTAGAATCTGTTATATCATAAGGAATCTTCCGTAGCACTCTTTTAACTTTTCTATAGTTAATAAAGGGAAGTTTGAATAATGTACTTTTTCTGTTGTTGACATGTGTAAAAAAATCACAATTTTATCTACTGACTGATATGATGATGCATCAATCTATTGCCTAAGTGACTAAGAAAGCTCTGTGTAGTTTCTTCTTACTCTTTCTCCTAAGATATACTGTCCTTGATATATATTCTTTATTTACATTACCCTTCATTAGGACAATATAATTGCCCATGAGTACCTACAAATATCTATTTAGTCTGTGTGGCATTGTAACAAGGTTGGATTCATCCATGGATGCCAAGATCATTCAATATAATCAAGCCAAACCATTAGGTTAAATGTATCATTAGAATAAATGGCAAAAGTCTTATCAGCGGCTGAGGAGATTGCTGGACTGTGAAAGTGCTTGTTATATACACATTAAGTATGAGGAAAGTGTTGAGAACTCATGGCAAAGCCCATAGGACTGGGTTACACATAATTCATCTCATCAGATTGTGGAGATTGGCAATCTTTGGATCAAGATGGCTGGACAGACAAGCTGTATTATGCATATATTATGATGATAAAAACCCAGAGACAGTTATAGGAGCTGAAACTGGAGATCAGAGAAGCAGAGCA
This sequence comes from Alexandromys fortis, assembly GCF_014885135.2. NCBI lineage: Eukaryota > Metazoa > Chordata > Mammalia > Rodentia > Cricetidae > Alexandromys > Alexandromys fortis. Next base: position 11,671,266 of record NW_026067911.1, on the reverse strand, counting down.
GTAGTTTCCCTCCACCAATAGTCAGACTGAAGGGGGGATCCTCAGACTGAGTCAACTACACTGTGTCTCAACCAATCCTCAGACTCCACACTCCAGTGTGTTCTTATCTCTTCAGTTCTATATTCTTTGTTTCTGCCCAACCACATCACTCCTGTCTCCACCACCCTAATGTGTGACTCCCAAACACTGGGATTAAAGGTGTGAGCCACCACTACCTGGATCATTTCTGGATCTATCTCCTGTATCCCAGGATAGCCTTCAATTCACAAAGATCTATCTGCCTCTGTCTCCTGTGTCCTTGGATTAAAGGTGTATTTCTCTACACCCCAGCTTCTGGTGACTTAGTTTTGCAAACTGATCCTCAGGCATGCTTTATTTATTAAAATACAAATAAAACATCACTACACAATCTTAATCAATGCCATAATAAGTTAATCTGCAGTCATGAACATGTTGTTTTATGGTGACTTACAAATGAGAGCAAATGATTTTCTCTGCTAACAGTGGATGAGAAGATCATTGAAGACTATGAGAAATAAACCTGCCTATGCTGAGTGCTATATGGCAGGTGTCCTTTTGATTAGCATATAAAATGCACATGCATATCTGCCCCAAGCTCCTCAGATCTCACCGAGTTTAGCTAATAGTTCCTATGTCAACGAGAACAGAGTTAACAAACCCTGCCAGTTCATTTCATAGGAAATGCATAAGAATGTCTTAGATGCTTGCCTTTAGTAAAAAATAGTCACTATGCCAAAAATGTACAAAGCTTTAATATCAATGCAATAATTTGCACAAAATATTTTATTAATAAATATATAAGATATCACTTTATGCATAACAGAATAAGCACTGTCTTTACTCATTTTTAACTCATTATTTTTTTCTTTACTCATTATTTTTTATTGGTTATGAAGCTAAAATCAACCTGATTCATCCCTTATTGAGTCCCAATATCCACTTTAGAGAGAAAGTTTCCTTTTTATATTTTATCCCCCAACAAAAATAAAAGTTCAAATGAGAATGACAAATACCTCATGTCCTAGTGAGAGATTCTTTTGCTGTGACAAAACACCATGACCAAAAACAATTTGGGGAACAAAGGTTTATTTTACTCTACGGCTTGTAGTCAATTATCCAGGGACGTCTGGACTTGGAGACAGGAGCTGGTGTAGAAGCCATGGATGCAAGCTGCTGACTGGTTTGCTCCTCTTGCCTTGCTCAGCCTGTTTTCTTACACACCGCAAGAGTACTTGCACAGGACTAGCACCACCCAAAATGTGCTAGCTCCTCCCACATTGATCACTAATTAGGCAATCTTCCACAGATTTTCATGGACGTAAATTTTATGGAGATATTTTCTCAATGTGGTTTCCTCTTTTCTGATCATTGTAGCTTTGTCAAGTTGATAAAACAAACAAAAAATAAAACAACCACGACAAGCCATATAAAACAAAATAATTTTATCAGAGACTCAGATATGTCTCTAGACCATATAAAATTGCAATATAATAAACTTACAAACATGTTTGATATGTTTGATGAGTCTCAATACCTATATTCATTAAGATTATGTGGATAATGAATACAGTATCTATAAATCAAACATAATCATTAAGCAAACTGTGTCATTTTGCCAACTCCAACTTCTATACTTATGGAATGCCTCCATTACCATCAGATGACTTATGCACACATGAAAGAATATTTGTACCTCACAGAAGAATAACTGAAATGAATAAACAAGCCAACAAATTACATGTTACAACCTTTCCTTCTAAGAAAGAAAGGGAAGATCTTCTCTCTATAAACTGTGAGAAAACAAATAGCCATCCCTGGCCCAGATTCAGTTTTAAAACAACTATTCCAGTCGTTCTGAAGCTATCACTTGGTATCTCTAATTAACTACTTTTTACTGTCTTGGTTTATCATTTGATCATTATTATAGATAATTGGTTAAGAACACACTAACTGTAAAAAAGCAGACATATTCACATCCCAGTAATGCCAGACTTCAATGAAATCTCTACATAATTCTGAAGAATATTAAGAAAATGAACTCTAAAATTAATACTTGTACCTTATCTTAAATTTGACAGAGAATAGCTCCTGTTATTGTATCTGTGCTAGCAATGCAAACAGCACAGAGTGTTCAGTCTTTCCTACACAACTCAAAAAGTCAACCCAGTTTTTAATGAAAATTAAATTTAACATGCTGTTTTCATCTATCTAATTGCCACTAACATGGGGAAAGATGAAAATATTGCATTTCAAATAATTGTAGATCATGCTATGTTCCCTCAGAGACTTAATCTACATGCAATATTTTTGGAAAGAGCCAAAGCAATAATAAGAGAAAGTCAATGAACCTCATGTACCTTTTATAAAACATGACATAAGGCAATATAATTAAAACTAAACTTATTTCCTGGGGTGAAATTAACTTACAGAAATGAAGGTGTTTATTTATTAAATGGGAACTCTGGCGCTGTAGCCTTCTTCTCTCCCCTCCTGGGAAGGCTTTGATTGTTTGCCTCCTTTCTCTTGCCTTCTCGCTATGTAATTTAAAACTGATGCCTTCCTCTGGGAAACAAAATTTGATCGGAGAACAGCCTGCACCACCAGCTAAACAAATTACCTATGTTTTACTCACTTTTCTTTGTGCATTCTTATTTATTTATTTATAATCAAAAGAATTGCGTGCAGTGGTTTACAAGTGTTCTTGTACTGTTCAGATTTAATTTGCAATAATCAGCAAGACAGATAGGTCCCTCCAGCAACATAGAGCAAGTTGAGGCCAGTCAGCATGGAAGACAACAGGCCATTAATCTCCTTTTGCCGTTCTCTGAAATCTGTCTTTTGTGGTAAGATTTAGGTCTCTAAAAAAAAAACCTAGAATTTGAAAACATCTGATCAATTTGTGACTGAAAAATTATTCAAGAGGAAGTAATAGTTACCAAAACAAATCCGACTTCACACATTGCTAATTTTAATTATTTATTATCTTTGTAAAGGATAATATTTTTCAAAAGTTAAAAGATAATGTCAAAATTGTAAGTGATTATTGTTAAATAAAATATTCACACTGCTTATCAATGATGCTCTAAAGATTATAAGGCAATTCATAAAAGCAAAGGAGATATTAGACATTAATCATAAGAAATATGAAAATTCTTTATTAAAATTTTCCATGTAGCCACCAACATAGTGAGAGAATCCAAACCTTAAAACAAGGTTCTTATGATTTGGGCCTAAGGTTTTTCCCATGGGGAAATTATTTTATCTGTTTGTTTATTTGATAAACAAATGGAATCTGGCTCCCCTGTGACCTCATTTTTCTAGGTACAAATCACAACAGATTAAAAAGACCATAATAAATCTTGAAATACAATAGAGGAGAAATCCAAACAACAATTAAAATTGACAGATGATAACGTCAAACGGTCTAACGGTATGAAGAAAAGAGATAGCAGACACCCTAGTATATTTCTATTGCTGTGATTAAACAAAATCACCCCCCCCCCCACACACACACATAACCAAAAGCAACTTGGGGGGAAAGGGCTTATTTAACCTATGTTGTGATAGTTGTCCATGTTGAGAAAGTCAGAATAGAAACTCAAGTAGGGCAGGACCTAGAAGCATGAACTGAAGTAGAATCATGTAAAAAAGAGTGCTTCCATTTTAAGAAAATTCATGACTGCCTACAGCTGGGGGCACTACCACTTCCAGTGATGTATGCTACTCATATCAATCATCGTTCAAGAAAAACACACTGACTTATGGTGGGCTTTATGTAGAAATTTAATAGTTGTCTTCTCCTCAGCCCAAATGACACAGGTTGTTTCAATTTCACAAGAAACTAACCAGCACAGTAGTATTCTGGGAGTATTCATGGGAATTAATTAAATTTAATGACAAGGTCCCCTCTATAGTTATGACATTTAAATTCAGTAGGTAAGGAAGTTCGGTGTATGTAAATATAAGGTTAGCAAATGTTTCTAATGTAAAAATACTATCCGAAATAATTTGGATTATTACCATAGGTATCACCGTACCTGGTTTAAAATTCATGTTACAGAGTTAAAGTACTAAAAACAGCATGATAGTGGGACAAAACCGAACACATACATTAGTGGAATAGACTAGAGGTTTCAAATATAAATTCATGTGGAGACACCTGCCTAATTTTTGACAAACATGCCACAAAAATATATTGGAAGGAATACAGTATCATTGGGATCTCAAGGTAAGGAATAAGAATTTCAAAACTAATTTAGTATGAATGTTGCAAGATTAAGTATATAAAACTTTGAAATGATAAATTGCAAACCTTTGATATATTTGCTTATTTAAAGTTATATAACTATAAAAAACATATCTAAAAGAAGCCAAATGATTCATCTACAAAAATGCTGCTTGTTATAAATTGATGTATTTGAACATGATTCAGACAAGTCTAATATAAAGCATTTTCTATGTGAAATTGTGCACTTAGGTAAAACAAGTTCCCATAATATTTCCTTCAATAGCCTGCTTCCTTAATGGTGTGAAATAGGATTTGTTTAAGACACTGAAGACAGCAAAGTAGTACTGAAATGAATCAGTAAAATTTAGTCTAATACAACGTGATTTTTTTAACTTTTCAAACCTAAATGTTCTCATCAACATAACCTTGGGTATTCACTTTAGGTAACATAGATATCTTACTTGTAAAATTAATATTATTATACAGAAATATTTAAATATGTTTTTCTACATAAACAATGCTTTAGCCTTAGAATAATAATTGGAAAAAAAGACAGAACAAAGCAGCAAATGATGGAAGTCCCAGCCACTCAGGAGACTGAGACAGGAGGATCGCTTGAGTGCAGGAATTCTGGACTGTAGTCTGCTATGCCGATCTGGTGTCAGCACTAAATTCAGCATCAATATGGTCCCAGGAGAAAGGAACCACCAGGTGGCCTAAGGAGGGGTGAACTGGTCCAGATCACAAAAAGAAAATATAACAGTGACTTATTTATGGCCCCAACTGACTGAAAACCATTGCATAAAAGCAATGGGCCAGGCACGCTGTGTCTATTCCATATGTTTCTAGAAAGTATCTTAAAGGAACACTGATTAATATTGGCTCTCATGACTCCCCATCTTTTGTTTATAGCCTGTTAAAATAAATTATCTTGTTCTATCACTGTTATCCCTTTCTGTGCTTCCTAACTGCTTCTTTCTTTTAATCAATGCATTAATCCTACTGCTGTTAGACCCCCCACCTCAGTATATACTCATATCTGGGGAATGGTATTTTTAACAGTCACCTTGACAGAAGTTAAAATTACGTGGGGATGTTTGTGTTGGGGGCAATATTACTGATTATTTTCATTGCAGTGAGGAGACAGGCCTACTGTGGGTAGTACCATACTTCAGAAAAAAATATCCTGGACTGTATTAAAATGTATAATGATAGCATAAGAACAGTATTAGTGAATCTATTATTCTCTTATTCTTAGTATTTTTTAAATATGGCTAACTGTTCAAACATCTACTGCCTTGACTTCCTTATTATGATAGAGTATAAGATGGAATATGAAATCTATTTCTCTCATGTTGTTTTTTCAAAATATTCAATAACATCAACAGAAAAAACACAGGAGAATGTAGATAGAGTCCTTCTTAAATAAGACAAAGTCAAGTACCTTGGGTTCCTTGGGTCTTGTCTAGCCAAGAACTTAAATTCTTTAAGAGAGCAAAGAATATACTGACTTTATTTCAGTATTTATTTGTTTTTAAATTTATGTTGATCTGTTTTTTTCTCTCTTGAGTCTACTCTTACATCTCTGAACTTTACATTGTTTTAGAAAAAAAATATTTGTCACTTTAGTTTTGTATTGCATCATTTAAAATAACATTCTTCCATTATTTTTATTTTTGTCTTAAATTGTTTTTCTGTCCCAAGTCATGGAGATCCTGCAGGTATTGTTTCACAATACCAGTCCTTTTATGAGTTTCTGCAGGTCCTAGGTGGGGTAGATGCTAATAAGAGACAACCCCAGGCCCAGCTATGTACCTGGGTGATAGCTGAAAAGGTCAGTCAAGGTCACTGTGTTCACTGTGTTCCCCTAAGTTCAGTTCCCACAATGGTGAGGAATTAGGCAATAGGACCATCTCTCCTGAGGTGGGGGATAGGGGTTCTCTCCCAAGAAGGTCAGGGCCAGCTCCCTTGCTGCAGTGTCCAGTGAGGGGAAGGTCAGTTATCCCAGGGCCAGTAAGAAAGAGTCCAAGCTCAGTATGGCCTCTGATTTCATCATCCATGATTTCTATGACCTCCTGAGGTGACATGGGCTACAGCCATCGACACAGAAACCCAGCTGCAGCAGGACCACAGATGGAGACATGGCCTCTGGCAGCAGCAATACACTTTCTTGATCCTTAAAACAATTCTTCATCCATTTGTTCCAACAAGTTGGCATCAGGACATTTGTGTGCTATACATTTGATAGATAAAGTCCTTTGGAATTTCATCGTAATGAAAATGAGCCTGTAATAGTAGGGCTCACATTTTGATTGTACATGAGAACTTTTATATTTGTTTCTCTCCATGCTTCTTCCCCCTTTCTAGATGTAATGTATTTTTTATACTTCAGCTATCCCCACAATCAATTTTAGAACATTGAATCATTTCAGGAATGAATAACACAAACTAATTAGCAGTCACTTCCTTTTCCTTCCAACTGCCCCAATCATAACAGTTACTAATTTATTCCCTCCTCTATCTGCCAATTATCATTATTTTATGTAAATTAAATCATAGAGTATGTGACTTTCTAAATGTACTTCTCTCAGTGACCAGGTTATAAAGTTCGAGCATAGCATAATATCCATTATTACAGTATTTGTATATTGTGTTAAGAATATGTTGTATGTGTGCATATTGTGATATTATTCAATGGATTAGTTATTGTTCCGTAGTTTCAAAGTCCAGGGTTCATGAACACCACTACAATGAAGACAACTTGCAAAATTGATTGTGCAAATGCTTTTAATGGCATAAGATTATATGTCTAGGACATGAATTTCTAGACCGTACCATCACAAATACTCTAATTATTTCAGGCACTGTCAAAATCTTCCAAAGTTACAGTGACATTCCACTCATCTACGAAAAGCACATTCGAGTCCAAATTTCATATGCCTCATCTCTCTTTACATGGTCTGATAATCATAAATAACATATCATGTAAAAGAGCATTTATGGATACTATTTACATTTTACTTATAAATGATTATATTTCACATCTTTTTTTATAAAATGGATACAGATTAGTAAGTAAATATCTGATTAATTATAGATATTTTATAACTGGAATCTGTGTCCTGGAACTTATTGGTGGAAAGAAGAACATTAAATGGTTATTTATTTATTCTTATGTTATTGCTTGCCAAAGTTTTCCACTTTGATCAATCACATTACATCAATTTTAGGTTGTTCACACTTCTGATGTATGCCTATGAAAATTTACTGAATCTTATATGACAGAGATTCACATTTATTTGCAAGAATTGAAAACAATTTTGCTCACACATTTCCAAGTATAACAAATAGTATTTTCCTGAATAGCATGACTGTAGGGTCCATGTTAACTTGAAGTACGTCCAACTGTTTGCTCTATAACAAGTTATTAAAGAAACTATTCTTTCTCTCATTTGGCTATACTTGCATCCCTCTAAAGGTCTAACTGGATATATATCATGAACACTACTACAATGAAGACAACTTGCAAAATTGATTGCGCAAATGCTTTTAATGACATATGTCTAGGACATGAATTTCTAGACCGTACCATCACAAATACTCTAATTATTTCAGAATATATATAATCTAATCTCAAAATTTTATTACTTGGTCTTTATTCTTATGCCAAAATATATGACAGGTCTTCATTGCATTTGGCAAGAGGAAGTATGAATTCTCCAGTGTTTTAGTCTTGAAAACTTTAGCCTATCAACTTAGAAGTTCCATATGACTTTAAGACAGATTTGTAAATTTCTTCAAAATAACAGACTGGGTGTGATTTTGATGAGGCTTCTGTTGAATCTGCATATACTGTGCATGATATTTTTCCCTTAATGAGTCAGCTTTCTTGTTTCATGAATACTGAAAGTTTTTTCATTGTTTCCAAGTTCATAATGCCATAATATTTAAATTTTGAGTATATAAATATTGCGCAGATTTTATGAAATGCACTTTTTAAGCATTTAAGTTCTTTTGATATTATTGAAACGGACCTTGTTAACTAATTTTTCATTGATAATTCATAAAAGAGCAATTTATTTAAAATGGGTTTGGTACTCATGTGTTGCCAAATTAGTCATAATATTTTTTCAGTGAATTGCTTAGAATGTCTGAAAAATCCTATAACACCTGGAAGTAAAAGGTTTTTCCTTTTTTCTATGATCTAGATTTTTTTGAAGCTGCTCTAGGGTATGTAATGCCTCTTCTTTTTATCAGACTCCATCCCAGAACAACAGCAACAAATCCAGTGAGACAGAGACATGCTACTTCATTATAACATTTTTATTTTTCTCTAATATGTTTCTGCCATATGAACTGTTTATATGTATGCTTCAGTCTCAGGAAAATACTATGTAGTGTAGCTCTATAGCTGCTGCTGACACTGGTATAAAAAAGACACAATAGTTAATAATATTGACTTTCTTACACTTTCTTTCTGCTTTATAACATTGCTTCTTATGGATTTCATTTACTCTTAGTAGTTTTCTTAAACCAGGACAGGTTTGTTTCTTATTTAACTCTTTTGTCACACATGGTTCTACTTGTTAGGTGTTGGCTTTTTCTTCTTCTTTTGCTTGTTAATATATTTTTAACAAAATGTTTGTTGCTTACTAATAAAACCCACATTGCTCTGATGCCGATGTGTCTATACTATGTTCAGATAAATGCTATTCTCTTGAACAGAATACAGAAACATTCAATCCTTACAATTGCCTGTTCCCTGGCACAATACTCCCTCCACTGCTGACTTGTGGGCAGATGGTCTGTCCCTTGGAGTGTATACAAAAAGCAACAATGGAACCTGATCTTTCTCTTATCATGAGGGAGAATAGAAGTCTCTGTCTTTAGACTGCATACTTGTCACAGAAATATCCAGAGCAGAGTAGAATAAAGAAGACCTGGTGTACGTTATGAAATTTCTTTAAATATTTCTATAACAAACAGGTAATCATTGGGTAGGGTGGAAAAATCATGTCATTATTTCTTTCTTGGATAAAACTTCTAATACCAACTGAGTGTCCGACTTCAAAAGCCTGCAGTACAGTCACCATCTCACTGTAAATGTCTAGGATAAGCCTCACATATCACAGTTAAAACTCACTTATTCTCAAGATGCATTTGTTTCTCTTCTGCCAGGATTAGCTTTGTACACTCCTCAAGATAATTTGCAGTCATTTTGTAGGGTCCTTTTTAGAACAGTCATGCTTATGGAATGTAGCAATGTCTGGATTATAATTATATTTTCAAAAGATATCTACTTGATGAATGAACGAGGACAAAAGTCTTCTAATCTGAACACATTTCCTTTACCCCTGAGACAACAGATACACATTTTTAAAAGAATAATATCTGAAAATAAATCTCGTATGTCACAGGAGTGGTGAAACATTGTTTGATAGTATAGAGATTTATTTATTAAGAGGGTATTGGGAGGGGAGGGGGAGGGAGAGATACAGAGACAGACAGAAAGACAGAAAGACATAGAAAGAAACATAGAGGAGAAAAGAGATGAGAGACAGAGACTTGCCTCTTTAGATAAATGGCAGGAGCAGGGAGAGAAAAAGAAAGACGGGGATAGACAAAGTGGGGAGAGAGAGAGAGAAAGAGAAAAGGAGGAGGAGGAGGGAAAGATGAGCTTGCCTCAGGTATGAAGAGTGATTGGGAGTGGGCAGAGCTTGTCTCTTAAAATGGGGGAGGCTACTGTGTATGTTCATCCTGCCAGGTAACAAGGAAGGCCTGCATAATACTAACACATGCAGAGGTGAACAATTGCAGAAGACAATGACATGCACATACATACGATCACACACACCTGTGAACACATACATACAAGCATTTATCACATAAACACTCACCAACCAAACAATTGTGTTCAAATATTTCTTCAGATTTACACCTGAAGAAATTAAGGTTGAGAAGAGTGACTTCAAATTTCAAATAAGAGTAAATACCACAGATAAAGTACATTCTTTGTTGTTGAAACATGTCTTTAAAATAAGGAACTTTTCCCCTTTCATTTCAGTTATTGATAAATAGGCCTGTGTTTCATGGTTACATGCTAATTCATTTGAAGTGGTCTGTTTACAGAATTAAATTAGGAAACAGTTTTCTAAATGTGGTAGCTCATTTTGAAGATATTAAGTAACACACAGTTATAAGTTCTGCGGTCAAATGCACACCAATTTATGCTACCGACTATGATTCAGTCTATAACCTTATGTCAGGAAAAAGGTCAGATGTTTGTGAAATACCGCGCTTGTCACGTAAAGGAGGACTCGTTCTCCTTCGTAATCATTGCTTAGCAGCAAGATTTAGTCATCTAGAATGTAAGCCAAGAGGATGATTTATACGAAGAAACTGACATAGCTGATCAAACGGGAAAGTCATTTACATTTTGGTGAAGACATAAGCATAGGAGAATGGCTGAGATTTTTGAAAGGTTTATTTCAGACATCTCATAGAACAGAAAATGCCACAAACACAGATTTGGAATAGGAGACAGATGCGTTTTCAAATGGTTTGTGGTGACCAAGTGGTGAAATTTCGATGCTCAGGAATGAAAACTGTTTTAGAACCTCAAATTTCTGGGAGAGAGTGACAAGTAGGGTTGAGTGACAAAGGGAAGGCATTAAGACAACAAGAGGTGAGGGCTGGGTGATAGACAAGAACATGGTGTGAACTTTGAAGGAAGGATGGACTCAAGTCACCAAGGGCGAATTGAACAAATGGTGGGATGACGATATTAAGAAGTTGAGTGACAAAAAAAAAAAAAAAAAAAAAGAGGATGGACTAAATGTCACAGAAAGCAGGTGTGTTTCTAGACCAAGGACAAAATAATCCTGTAATGAAACCTATTGATAGTAGTCTTCTGATGTTGGTTAAGGAAGAGATCCAATGGAACGTATTGAGATTATTGATCAGACATTGCCTTTTCAGTCCTACATCATGAATTTGGAAATAAAGATTTCAAATGAGAAAAATAAATAAATAAGAGGATCAAATGGAGACTAACTATACCATAGGATGTTTAATTCCACATCCAAGAACTGAAATACTATAAAATTAACCAGCAACACTTTCAAGAAGACAGTCCTGATAGAATACTGGAAATTAAAGGAAGGGATTGAACACTACAATGTTCTCCCAAGGGATGCAAAACAACTACCATGTGTTATTTTTTCTTTTCTTTAAAATTTCAGATTAATTTCTACATCAGTTCTTCCAAGCTTCTTAATCGACTTGAAGGCCCTACTACACAATTTGTAATGATTTTAGCTCATTTGCCTCTTTTCTCCGTCATTCCATCTCATATTCACTGTCAAAAATCTAACAGGAGAAAAAAACATAATTTTTGAAAGGTAAATTTCTTTTGTTTTCTTGCCTAATATTACAAAAAGCTATGATTACCCAGCTTTTTTTTTTATCTTGTACAAATAGACTGCTGACTCCGACATCACACAGTGGGCACACTTTTCTCACAGAAGTCTGGCATTCACTTTGTTTTCTTCGGTTTATAACTACTTTTAGTCACCTGTAGAACTTGGCTCCTTAACAGTTTATCTGCTGTGTGCGATTAGAATCTCAAATTGATGATTAGGAGAGAGTGAAGGGGAGGATGTTTCTTGGAAGGCTTAGGGTCCTACTTAGGACCACAGAGGGAAAAGGGGGGCACACACGCTTCCAGGAGCCTGTGATAATATTCCTGACATGTATTCTGTATGCTTGTACACACACGTGCACACATGCATGTGCCCAATTCACTCACACAAGTGCATATAGTACCCATAGATTTGATAGTCCATATCTTTCTCTATGCCCTCCATATCATTTTTCTTTAGACACAGTCTCTCACTAAAGCAAGAACTTGTGTTTCAGCTAGATGGGCTAGCCAGCAAGCCCTGGGGACCCTTCTGTCTTCACCCCCAAGTACAGGATTACAGATGTGCTGTTATTGGGTGCTAGGATTCCAAACTCTGCAAGCACTGTACCCACTAGGCTATTTCACAAGATTAAAATTCTTGAAATTTGCAGAAAAATGGATGGAACTAGAAAACATTATTTTCAGTGAGGTAACCCAGACACAGAAAGACAATTATCACATCTACTCACTCATAGGTGGTTTTTAAACATAAAGCAAAGAAAACCAGCCTACAAACCACAATCCCAGAGAACTTAGACAACAATGAGGACACTAAGAAGGACTTACATTGATCTAATTTACATGGGAAGTAGAAAAAGAAAAGATCTCCTGAGTAAATTGAGAGCATCGGGACCTTGGGGGAGGGTTCAAGTGGGAGGGGAGAAGCAGGGAGGGGAGCAAAGAAAAATGTAGAGCTCAATAAAAATAAAAAAATAAGAATCTCAAGTGGCCAAGAAACACTTAAAAAATTTTCCAACATCCTTGGTCATTAGGGAAATGAGAATCAAAAGTACTTTGAGATTCTATCTTACACCTTTCAGAATGGCTAAGATCAATAACACAAGTGACAGCTCATGCTGGTGAGGATATGGAGCAAGGGAAACATGTCCCCATTGCTTGTGGAAGTGCTAACTTGTATAGCTACTTTGGTAATCAATATGGCAGTTTCTCAGAAAATTAAGAAATGATTTATCTAAAGACCCAGCTATACCACTTTTGGTAATATACCAAAATGTGTCATTTCTGGGAGGTCTGTTATATTCTGAATATGAAACAGAGTAGCAGTGGATCTAAGGGATCTAAGGAGTGGGGGAAGAGCTAGGAAGAGTAGTTAGGCAGATTGGAGTGAGGGAAAACCAAGGTTGGGAAACATTAATCAAGAAAAAAACTTCATAATAAAAATAGAGAGTTGGAACACCCTTGTTAGTAATTAGAACAGATCAAAGTGAAAGACTGGAGAGTAATCTGTAAGAGAAAGGGTATAGTCAGTGAGCCAAGTCAATCGTACAGCGAGACATTTGCAAGGAGATGCTTCCTCATAAAGCAAAGGAACAAGGAAAGCAAAACAAAATAAAAAACAAACAAACAAACAAAAAGACTGAAGAGGATTTGAATTTTGATGACTTGCACTATATTACAGTACAGTAATGCCGCAGCTCAGGACCTGCAATGTTTCTGCCACTACAGCCACCAGGGATCAGCAGCATTTTATTTAATCCATTCCACTTATACTTGTCATGTCTTCTCTCTGTGCATAAGCAAGTTATTTAGAGTCTTAACTTCCAATGTCTTATCTCAAGAATGAACTCATACTACAACAGGTGTATGCCTTATACAATATGATGCATGTTGAGGTAGCTTGTATATAAACCAGATTTTATAGCCTTACCACAGCAAGTGAAATTATTACATGAAAATCTTTTTCAGAGAAATGTTAGCAATTATCTCACAAGTTCATGGAATATGAATGTAGTAGACAGGACTAGGATCAAATGAGTCTTGTCACTGCATGAGTATTAATTTATGTTCAATGACACCTGCATGCAAACAGAAACCATCAGCAGAATAACTAACTTGATGATGTTGTACACATCTTGATACAAGTACATTGCTTTTATTTTTTTGATCTTCTCTTCTGGCAGAAAACTGTGTGGTTGATATGTTTTATAGTGCAAAGTATCTATAAGCTAAGAATTAAGTAATCATGAATTATGGTCATTTAGTCTCTCAAATAACTCCTTTAAGTTACACTGAAAAAAATGTATATAAAATAGACACAGAATATTTGCAGTTTTACTATAAATTATTGGTTGATTTAGCCATTAAAAGAAGTATTCAAAAATCTTTCAATAGCCTAGTCTGGAATGTGCTATTACCACAGTCTGGATGTATTTATATTGAAAAATGCATTAAATGAACAAATGTAAAATCCAACTAATATTTCCCCCTCCAGTTTCTTCTAGGACCTCCTCAACGTGTCTAAACTATATGTGTTCTTTTTTCTTCATATTATCAATTAGTCTTGCTCACGTCTATGCCAATGGCTCCTGATTTAGAGGACAGGCTAGTGACACCCTCCCCTTTCATGCTCTTTGCTCATGGTTTTATGTACCAATGAGATCCAAATCTTTCTATTGTTTGTTTGTTTATTTTTTTTTAACACAGTGTTTCTCTGGGTAGTTTTGAAGTCTATCCTGGATCTTACTGTGTAGACCACGTTCTCCTTGAGAAGCCTGTCCTGGAACTCGTTGTCTAGACCAGGTTCTCCTTGAACTCATAAAGATCCAACAGCCTCTGTTTCCAGAGTACTGGTGTTACAGGCATGTAACACCACTGCCTGGTGAAACCCAAATCTTATTTTCTCCAAGTAAACTGCATTAAAACTGCTCTCAGCATCTTCAAGTGTCATTTTTCCATAAGCAGGTTTTTTTTTAATTTTTATTTATTTATTAATTTATTTATTAAAGATTTCTGTCTTCCCCACCGCCGCCTCCCCTTTCCCTCCCCCTCCCCCAACCAAGTCCCCCTCCCTCGTCAGCCCAAAGAGCAATCAGGGTTCCCTGCCCTGTGGGAAGTCCAAGGGCCACCCACCTCCATCCAGGTCTAGTAAGGTGAGCATCCACGAAACTGCCTAGGCTCCCACGAAACCAATAGGTACAGTAGGATCAAAAACCCATTGCCATTGTTCTTGAGGTCTCAGTAGTCCTCCTTGTCCGCTATGTTCAGCGAGACCAGTTTTGACCCAGGCTTTTTCAGACCCAGGCCAGCTGGCCTTGGTGAGTTCCCGATAGAACATCCCCCTTGTCTCAGTGTATGGGTGCACCCCTCGCGGTCCTGAGTTCCTTGCTTGTGCTCTCTCTCCTTCTGCTTCTGATTTGGACCTTGAGATTTCAGTCTGGTGCTCTACTGTGGGTCTCTGTCTCTGTCTCCTTTCATCGCCTGATGAAGGTTAATATTCAGGAGGAAGCCTATATGATTTTCTTTGGGTTCTCCTTCTTATTTAGCTTCTCTAAGAACCCGAATTATAGGCTCAATGTCCTTTATTTATGGCTAGAAACAAGCAGGTTGTTAAATAACCCGTGCAAACATATCATCTAAGTGATGGTAGGAACATGCTTGGTCCTGAAGGGTCAGAAGGAGAAATGAAAAAGATAGGCAGATAAAGTTCCTTTTGAGGGAACAGGCTCATATATGGAAATGAGTAATAATATGACAGCTGTAAATTATTAATTGTAAACATGTCAGATGTGACTAGATGATAAATTTCTGATCAAAAACAATTAAAATGAACATAAATGAAAACATTAAGGCTTTCAAGTATGTCTTCCCCATTAAATAATCACCAAATCATGAATGATCTTGGTATTTCTTAGGGCAATTGTATGTAGAGAGGGAAATATGATTATTAATGAATATTTATAGAGCTGTCATGTATATTTTAGTTTAGAAGGATTTATTCTCCAAGGTTTTAAATGTCTCAAAATATAAACTACATGATGTTCTCATATATGTGTTTATATATACAAATGAGATATTAGATAGCACTATGAATATCCTTATGGTATATTAAATGATATATTTTAATTAAACTTCAAGAGCAACCAGTTATTCCATTTTCTCAAAGTATAATTCATGCCTGGAAAATAAATCTCAACCGTGTAAGTGGAGTTTTCATCTGTTCAGGATATTTTCTTATCTACTGTATTTCTATCTTGTACAAAATGGATAATAGGTCTATTAAAATGCACAGAAATGAACCAAAACATCATGCATGTAATTAATCTAAAAAGTGTTAGCCAAAAATTTTTCAGGATTTTTTTTTTTTACTTAATAAAGGGAAAGGGAGAAGCATGTCATTGAGTTCTTTGAGTGGAAAATTCATCTCAGCCTAATGCCAAAAATGTCAGGTTTATCACAGTATAGCACAGCTTGTATTTTTCATGGTCATCAAACTAAAATTCTTTATAAATTATCTAAATGCATTCCTCTAACAGCCATCCCTTCTATCTCCTACTGACTGAATTTAAATGGCTTTCACTTAACTCACCCAGACCATGGACAAGTCAAGGAAATCTTTCAACTGGACCAGAGGAAAGGAAGACAGGGAAAAGTGATACACTATAACTCAAAGTAGAGAAACATGCATGCCTATTATGTCTTCAAGCCTGAAGATTTTTTTTTCCTACAAAGCACAGTTCAGGTTAAGATTTTTCTCAGTAAAAACTAAATTATTGTTGAGGCAGTGATAAAGTAAAGCACAGATTCTTATAGATAAATTATTAATATAACTAAAGCAAAATGAAAGGCACATTTTCTGATAACTAAGAAGAAACAGAGTAATTTCTAAAGTATACACTTTCAATTTGTTCTTCAATGATGAAAAATAATAAAACACAACAAGGTGCCATCCCTCTGATAGTAGCCATCTCCGCCTTGTTTCTAATGTTCTGTCTAAACAACTAAAATAGTTCTAAAGACATTAAAATTCATAGTTTGCAATATTCCTGTGATTTGAACTTTTAAAATAACCTTTACATTGAAATAAAGAATGTATAGTCACACAAGACATAGGCAAGATCAAGGTAGATAAATCCTATGGTGGAGGCAGAGGTGGCCAGGAAGTCCCACCCCTAGAAGAGATACTATTGGCACCTGACTGCTGCTGAGGGATGTAAAGTCCATTTTCTTAATGGATATGGCCCATGAGAGGCCATCCATGTTCCAACAGATGATCTGAAACCCGGGCATATACAAGCAGTGCTAAATTGACTCAATAAATGAAGAGTATGAGGTTGTGATGGGAATAAAATAGAGTAGGTAGGCAAAGAATTGTATAGAAAGGTATAAGTGGTTCATTCAATCAAAACACAGTAAATGTATTATGTAATTATTAAATCTTACGGAGAAAAATAAACCAACAAAGAAAACTTATAAAAGCTGTTTCTTAGAAATAAATACCCTTGGATAGTACTTTTATCAATTTGCTATTTGCATTTGTAACACTCTAGACTTGAATGCATACATATACATATGCATGCTTACCATTGTTTATTGCAACATATTTTCTGCATGGAAGACAGCAATACATATATACAGTTATGAAACATATAATAAATGTCAAAAGACATTTGCCTCTTATGAACGTGTCAAAGCTGATCAATTTCTATCAATGACTTTTTTTTTATCTTTAAGGTTTCTTTTTTTTCCCTTTTTTAAATTTATTTTTCGATTCAAAGAATTAACACTTCCTCCTTTCCTCCCATTCCCCTACCGCTCCCCCACTCCCCCTCCTTCCTCCCCCTCCCTCCTTAAGAGAGGGTAGGGAACCCTGCCCTGTGGGAAGTCCACCCCCTCCCCCAACATCTACTCCTAGGAAGCTTTGCATGCAAATAGACAAATAGACTAGGGTCCCAAAAAGCCAGTACATGCAGTAGAAACAAGTCCCAGTGCCTTTATCAATGGCTTCTCAGTCAGCCCCCATTTACAGCCACGTTCAGAGAGTCCAATTTGATCGCATGCTCGTTCAGACCTAGTCCTGCTGGATTTGGGGAGCTCCCATTAGAACAGGCACACTGTCTCAGTGGGTGGACCAACCCCTCGCAGTCCAGACTTCCGTGTTTATCTTCTCCCTCCTTCAACATGTGAACAATACGTGCACTAGTGATGTGAGTTTATAAACACTAAGTTCACAAAAATACACCAAGAACATCTACTGCTTTTGCAGATGACTGATTGGATTTTGGTTCCTAGTGCCTTTGTTGAGTAGCTCACAACCTTCTGGAACTCCAGCTCCATGGAATCTAGCACTCTCTTTTGGCCTCTGCAGGCAATTGTACTCATGTGCTCACAACCATACACAGACACATATGAATGTTCATGATTTAAAATGAAAGCAATATTTTTAAAAAGCATTAGAAAGGTACATGGGGTAAGATAAAATATATACAATACCTTGTTCACGCAGCGAGCCAGCTACCCTCTCATTAATGTTGTAGATCTGTCACAAGGGCATGTACACTGAAAAGGTTAGCAAAAGGCAAAATAGAAATCTGTAGCATGAACTGGGTCAGGCACGTCTTTACCAAGCTCCATTTAATTATCGAGTAAATTGTTTTGCTCTGACTAATATAAATTCCTTAGACAACAAAGAAAATTGGTAATATCACATGAAGAGAAATTTTATCTTTGACTGTACAGCACAATTTTTTTTATTTCATTGTGATAAATGAAAGAACAGTATAACTGAAAACTGTACATTTCGATCACTAAAAATGAAAATAAATCAATAATATATGAAAGTAAGATAAGAAACAGAGAAAATATTTTATATGTTGTGTATACAACTTATTTGAGATTGTATAATATAAAAATTTATACTGATCATTACAAACCTGGAAATAGAATACAAAATTTTGGAGGAAGAAGAGATAAATGTAGACAGGATACAAATGACCCCATACCCCAAGAGACCAATTTTATAAAATCAAATACAATGAAAGGAATATATGGCTTACTAGGCACTGCTCTAAAAGTACATATGCAAATACCAGTGTGATATTGATGTAGGACTGAGCATTCTACAATGTCTTTTTCACTCTGCCTTGCCAGTTATCAGTCTGTGTGTTACTTACACCTAGTAATAACTAACACATGAAAGAAAGAAAGATACGAGAGCATTTGTTCAGAAATCTAAAAATGAATAGAAAAATGCAATTTATCAGAAAAATCACTCGACACAAGGCAATGCTAAACAATTTTTACTCGAAATAAGGGACAAAATTTAATTTCTTTTGCTAAAGTTTGATCTGAAGCATACATAACAAAGGCCACACAAATACATAAATTTCTTTGTAAGCATCCATTTTGACTTGTGACTAAAAGGTGAGGATTTTTTAAACTTTAAAAATATTGTATTGATACATTTTTAGAAGTGAACTAAAATACATGGCAATAAGATAAATAGTTTATTTGAAAAATGCATTAACTGAGAACAGTGTAAAAGAGGGTAAGCTGGGTTGCTTTCAGAAATGTTCATTTTGCATAATCAAATTTACTCATAGCAAGTTAATAAGAAGAGTCATGTCATAAAATGAAAAGACCTCTAGGGTTATATCACAATGAAAAGTCTCAGAAGGAAAGAGACACAGCAAACTACAGATAGCTCTGCTTTTTTTTTTTTTTTTTTTTTTTTTTTTTTTT
>NW_026067911.1:11598055-11651712 GCF_014885135.2 Alexandromys fortis | reverse complement strand
AAAAAAACTTATTATAATATTTGAGTGCTTACAAATAATTATTTATATGGAGAACAATGGCATACCAATTGAAATATATGACTCAAAAAGTACTGTTTCAGAGGGATTACTTCACAAAAACAAGAGAGCACATTTTTATCTGATTATTTAGCTATGAATGGGATGTAACAATCAGTCATGTTTGTTCAAAAAATGATTATTTATTGAAAAACTGTATCAACATTTTAGAAATAAACGAGTTCACAAACATATATCAATGTGAAAAAGCAAAACTATCCTTAACAGGGAAGAAAACAAATGGTCATGATTTTGGAATTCTTAGTCTATATAACTTTAAGAGTAAAAGATCTTTGGTGTTTATGAGATGATGACCCACAAATTCCACCAAGAATGGCTCCTAGAGATTCATAGGCACTGCAGTGACAATCACAGACCCTACCTGAGTCTGGCTTAAGACTTGTAAGTTATGGTTGTGTGGTTTGGTGTTCTTTTGTGACCTCAAACCATGGGAATCGGGGTTGGGCTATGGCTAACTCTTTTGCCTGCATTTGTGACCCTTATTGGGAGGTCTCATCCAGCCTTGATATGAGGGTTTGTGCCTGGTCTCATTGCAATTCGTCATGCCATGTTCAGCTAATATCCCTGGGAGGCCTACTCTTTCTTTTGAAAGGAAACAGAGAAGTAGATCTAGGGGAGTGGGTAGTTGCAGGAGGTACATCTAGGAGTGGATGTAGCAGAAACTGCATTCAAGTTGTATTGTCTGGAAAAAAAAAAGAAATTAAAATGATAAAATGTAGGTACAGAAAGACCGAGGGAGGGAAAAATGGGAAGAAGGAAGGAAAGAAGGAAGGAAGGAAGGAAGGAAGGGAGGGAGGGAGGGAGGGAGGGAGGGAGGGAGGGAGGGAGGAAGGAAGGAAGGATTGAAGAAACGAAGAAACAAAGGAATGAAGGAAAAAAAAACAAATGTGGTGTGTCCTGTCCAAGCCCTGTATTTTGTTATGGTAACCTAAACTGGAATTGCAGGGTGTTTATGGGTTTGAATGCTTGTATGTGTTCATGTGGCGTGGGTGTGTGGGAAAGTGTGTGTGTTTCTTTCCTGTTCTTTTTGCATTGATATGATGCTAACTCCTTGGCTAATCCTGAGGACCATGAACAACTATCACAATAAGAAAATGATTTGTGATAATGATGGAATTGTCAGTCATTACAGAAAGAATTGCAAAAGGCATGTCTTGGGGTACTTAGATATCTATATGTCAAAAAATGAGACTGGGTTCCTAACTAACAGTATATATGATGGAGCAGAAATTTAAAAATGGAAAGCAAGGCTGCAGAGCTCCTCACACCTATAAGAGAAACTTTTAAAAATAAGCATTGCAAAATGTAAATTGTACTGTTATTTGGTATGTAACAAGAGATCGGTTTTAAGATTGACAGGTTCCTGCAGTGAACTACTTGTACATAATTGCTTAGGTATTTTCACCTGGCCATTTGGCTTGTGCATGATAGTTACCAGCAATGCATTCCTGTTTTGATAGTAACCTCCCTCATTCCATAATAAATGAAGCTTTCAAACCTCAACTAAGGGTAAATCAGGCACAGCTGAGAGGTAGCTCCTCTAGAACTGAATGAAATAAATGATTCTAGGAGTGAGGGGGTTCTTTGTAATACAAATATATTTGTTATCCACTGAAGGCACCTTACTAAAACAGGGGAAATGGAGGAAGACATAACATTTATTTTAAATCCTTAAAAATTAGTTTTATAGGTCACATCAGTGGAGAGTGATGCATTAATTACACTATTTTTTCAGATAGTGTCTTCACATGCTAAAAATTGACCCAGTGCCTATAATTTCATGGAACACTCATTCATTTTCTTAGCCCTGAAGGACATTGTTAAAGTAGATCTTTAGAAACTCAACTATAATCAGATACCCATAGTTCCAAAATCCAAATTGGATATAGAAGTACAAAGACACTGAGCCGCTGGCATAAACAAAATCAAGTTATAAGTCCGTCAAATTTGAAAGCAATAAAAGCACATTTGCACATTACAGGAGCCACTCAGCTTGACTGTGTAGGAGACACAGCAGAGAAAACGTGTATTATGTGCTCAGATACAGTCATCTCTGTTGTTTTTTGCAACAAATTAAGAAAAAATACTTTATTTTCTTAAAATTGCCTAAAAATTAGAATTAATTTGTTATTGCATATTGTATAGAGGATAAATAGAGATATTCATGTTAGAGGTTCAATGTTGATCTCTTTAGAAGAAAATGCATAATAATGTACAGTATTATATGAATATTAAATAATAAAATGTGAGTTAATAATACATTATAGTTTAGTGTAGCATATTTTGATACTCAACATATATGCACACGTGCTTTAAAAGCCAACACACAGCTTCTTGAAGCAAGCTCCACTGTGGTTCCTGACTACTTGCTTCAAAAGGTAAATTGTAGAAACTGATCAACAAGACAGGATTAAACTGTTCATTATTTATCTTCTCTCTACTAGAGATTGAGTCTATGGCCTCATGTACGTCCAGTAAGCTCTTTGATACTAAGCTATGTCCCCAATTACTTTTCTCATTTATTTTGATACAGTGTCTCACTAAGTTCTCCAGGTCAGCTTTGAGCCCACTTTCAAATTAAGGAGTTCTTGAACTTGTGTTCTTTCTGCCTCAGTCTTCTGAATACATGGGATTACAAACTTGATCCACAAGGCATGGCTTAACTGTTATTTATTTAAGTATTTCTCAATTCTTGTCATTGCCCAGATGCTTCTTGTGGGAATTAAAGGATAATACATGCTTTGTAAAACTTGTACCTCCTAGAAATCTTTGCAGTAACAAGAAAAATAAAAAAAATCAACAAAACAAAACAAACAAACAAACAAAAAACATGTTTAAGGCAGACACTTGGAAAACTTCATTCATAGAAACAGTTTTGGAAATGTAAGGCCAAGATATTCAGATTAAATGTGAGGTTTTACTCCCCTTTATTTATTTTGTTGTTATAAATAAAAACCCTTATAAAGTTCTTGCATCAATTAAGATAAGAATGAGAACATGAATTAAATATTTGGAAACACACACAATAGCTTAACCAATTTTATGTTAAAATAGTCATAATACTATGCATTCAAATACTATATGGCCAAATTCTGACTGTTTTCTGGGGTTCTTTAAACACTTATCTAGAGCTTTGGAACTTTATGTTGTCTATACCAAAGATATCAGTTTCTGAATATTTTATATAGATTTTGAAGCTTTGAATATTCTATCTATCTATCATCTATCTCTCTATTCATAGAAGCTTGGAATGATATCTATATCTTTATCGATCTATCAATCTATCAATCTAGATAGATAGAGTGATATTGAATAGAAAGATCAATATCTAAACAGAAAGATACTGAATAGATGGAAAGATAGATCAAAGATAGCTGTACAATCAAGTGAGAATTGAACTAAGTCGTGTAAACTTCATAACCAAGTTAGTCATTATTATCAATATCCCCTTTCAAAATGGGTTTGAGTATGTATGGGGGAGGGAAAGAGAGAGATTATATGATTAAACTCAGTTTGGAAATAAAACCATTCTATTTTCCTATTCTCCTTACTTCACCTAAATGCAAGAATGCCTAATTTTAGCAAGACTTGAATAGCTTGACTGAAAAAGGTGAGTAAGAGAAAAATATTAAGAAATTTAACACATTCGTGTCCTATTTTCAAAGCAAACTCTAGTTAAAATATTGACAAAGTCTGTGTTGAAAATTAACTTTATTGAAACAAATATTTATTGAAAATAAGTATAATTGCAATTTGTGATACATGACTACAATACCCCATCTGCTTGCTCTTTGTCACTACTTTATTTCAGTGACTAAATAAAGCAAAGCTGTTGACATCATCATATTTTTAATTAAATCCTTCTGCCTAAACAGTTCAACTTCAAAATAAATTTCCCTTTCCTATAGAAAAATAACCTACAATTAGAGAGAGAACCTTAAGTTGATTCTTTCCTTTTTTATAAATATAAAGACACATTTTGTCATCAATATTTCTGACAGTTGTAGATGGATTTTAGACCCACAAGGTTTTCTGTAGAGTGAGGTTTCCAAAGCTATTGCTTTGTCGGTTTTGCAGTGTATTACAAATGCCTTTTTTTCTCCTCCCTGACTTCTCTTTCATTTCATCCATCTAAAGGCATTCTTTGCACATTAATGTGTTTCTTCTGAGCTCAGGGATTGTCAAAGCAGCCCTCCATGAACGTGGTTTTGCTGTTTTTAAGGCCCATGCTTCCATGCCTTTTATGCTTAGGGTTTCAGAAACACAAAACTTCCATTCTGGAATGTATCAATATATCAGATGCACCTGCCACTATGTTCTCCACATGTTTTTGGGATATAATCTTCTCTAGATCTCTCTGAATGTATATGGGAATATATATAAATGAAAAACACAAAGTAATATATTTCCTATGAAATTATTAATTGTAATCTCGAAAAATTCATGCTACTTATTGTCAAGATATCAATAATAATAATTTATTTTGGTATAAGCCAAGACGGGTGATGAAATGGTTAATACACTTATAGTTTGATATATTTCTGTTCAGAAAGTGGCAGGCCTCCCATGGATATTACCAAAACATGGCATATCAAGTTGCAATAGGACTATGTACCTCCCCTTGTATTAAGGCTAGGCCAGGGAACCCAGTATGAGGAGTAGGTTCCCAACAACCCGACAAAACAATAGGGACAGACTCTCTTCATACTGTTAGTGGTAGCACAAGTAGGTCAAGCTACACAACACTGATATATATGAAAGACCCATGTCAGTCTTATGCAGGCTCTCTGGTTTTCTGTTCAGCCTCTATGAGCTCCTGTGAGCCCAAGCTTGCTGATGTTACAAGTTTTCTTGTGATATCCTCAACCTTGTACAACCTTGGGCTTGTATAGTCTCTCCTCCATCTCTTTAGCAAAATTCCCGAAGTTCTGCCTAATATTTGGCTGTGGGTCTGTGTCTGCTTCCATAAGTTACCAGATGAAGCCCTTCTGGTGACAATTGGTGTAGGCACAAATCTAAGAGTACAGCAGAATATCATTAGACATCATTCCACTGACTTTTTTTCTCCAGTCATGTTTGGTTTTACCTATGTCTCTGGGCTACCCAGATTCTCTGTCCTTACACTCCCTGAAATGTCAAATGTGGGCTCACTCTTGTAATCTGTGTTTCAGGCTAGACTATCATCTGTGGCAACTTCCCACAATCTCTGAACCACCCGTGACTAAGCACATCCCATAGGCAGAGCAGAATGTAGGCTGAAGATAATGTAGCTGGGTTGGTGTCCCATTCTCTCCACAGAAAGTCTTGCATGGTCACAGGAGATGGCCATTTCAGGCTCCATGTCATTATGGCTAGGATTCTTAGCTGGGTTCATCCTTATAGATGTCTGGGTTTTTTTCTTGTACCAGGTTTCACCTGACCTTGAAATACAACCCCTTTTCAGTCTTCTCTTTAACTACTCTCCCCTCCATCTACACCACAACCTAAGCCCTTATGTTTCCCTTCCCAAATGCACCCAACTCCCCAGGAAATACCTACCACACAGGATACCCCATGAAGGACTCAATTAAAAGCACTATCAAACAGTAGGATGTTCTCCAGAGAACAATGTACAAATTCCCTAAATGATTATTTATAAATGTTTGTTTTATTTAAAAAGTTTTATGATATAGAGATGAATACTTTCATTAGTAAGTTAAGGTGAATTTTGTTCTCTGTATATTTCTGCTCTTGATTAAGGTATTAAGTTTGTGCAGCTCATTTAAAACTGCAATGTATAATTAAGAAATACAGGTTATAGATAGTCATTCTTAGTAGTTAATCTTGTAGTCATATTAGTTAGGTTTTCTAGAAGTACAGAGATACATTTCAGAGCAATAGATATTCTTCAAACCTTTCAAAGACTAACACAATATGGCATTTAAAATGTTTTATGAACTTAGGAGTTTTCATGACAATGAGACACATCTGCTCCTGGAAGCACCAATCTACTTCAAGAGGATGATGGGCATTAAAGCTCCTTATGGAGTTTCTCAGCAATTTAGGCAAGAAACTGGCATGCTCTATAAACTGGATATGCAGGACACAAAGAAAAATGACTGCTGAACTTGCCTAAAGATGTGAGAATTCTTCAGGGTTTCTGATTTATAGAAGAAACTGTTAGACATTCTTTAGGACACAGAAGAAAGCAACTGATGAACTTTGCCAGTACAAGGCAAAACAGATTTTCAAATTTCCTGCTTCATGGGAAAGTCTGCTGGATGTTATGGGCCTGTCGACTGGAGATGGATGTCCAATGTTACAGAAGAACTTTGTTTGACTGTCCAGGCAGTGAGATGCTTCTGTCATTTCTAGAACTTTGAAAGTGCTTACAATGCACTTTCTGTTAACTTAGATAATATTATATCCTCCTGGGGTCTTTGATGGAGTTAAAGAATAAATACTTATAAATATAGTTTTCTTTAGTTATGATAAAAGATAAATTCGATATTTATAATTTCACTATGTTAAAGTTAAAACCTTCATTTTTATTTAAAAAGAAAAGGGGAGATGATATGGGATTCCCCTCTGTATTGTATGAAAATGTTTTATTACCATTGATTATTAAAGAAGCTGTTTCAGTTAATATCATAGTAAAGCCAGGAAGACAATATGAACAGAGATATAGAAAGCAGGTGATCTCTTTAAGAGTTTGTCTCCTGTGCCAATGGATTCAAGGTTCTTTCTCAATTTCTTTTCTTTCTTTTTTCTTTTTTTTTAAATCTATTTTTGAGGTAGGGTTCCTCTGTATAACAGGCCTAGCTGTCCTGGAACTAGTTCTTATAGACCAGGCTGGACTTGAACTCGCAGAGATCTGTCTGCCTCTGCCTCCCGAGTGCTGTGATTAAAGTGCAGAGACATAAACAAAAGCAGAAACAAACATTTCATAGACAGAGAATATGAAATCCTGTGAAGACACCATGAAAAACATTTTGTCAAGTGGCAGAATAAGGTTACGTAGCCTGCATTTAACAAAGACCCAAATTATTTTGTTTCCTTAGGATTCAACTTTATTTAAAGAACACTTTTTTAAAATTACAATTTCATTTATTCTCAAACTTTTTGTTATGACATCTCAAAACACTTCTTCAGGAAGTCATGTGACAGTTCAATTAAGAGCAACATCCAAAACACTAGTGTTCAGCAGGCTTTAAATAAATTATACCATTAAACAAATAACTGGGAAGACTGAATAGAATTGTTAACACTGAGTACTGAGAGCCAGCCAGTGTGCAGGCAATAAAAGGACAGTTATTAGTTCAATAGCCTGTTAAGCAATAGATTTATGGAGAATACAGAAAACAAAACTCCAAAGCATTTCTGTAGAACATTGAAAGCCAGAGGTGAAATGTAGGTAAGCACAGAGATAGAAGGACTAATTGCTGAAACTGCATTTGAATTATCATTCCCAGGTTTTAACAGTACTGCAGACCATGCATCAAGAACAGTGGAATTGAGATTTACTGAGATATAAAAAGACAGAAAGAAGTGCCCATGATAGTAAAATCCCCAAATTAGTAAATAAATTACTAAGAACAATTCAAAGGCAGTACTAAATAAAAAGTTGTTTTGTCTATGAAATGCAGACTCTTTCATGCTTAGAAATATTGTAAGTAACTAGATCTTTTGTTTTTAAACTACTTTTAGAATGTGCCTTTTGGATAAAAACATACATTATGAGAATTCTCATTCTAAAACAAAATTGCAATTGTCTAATAGTTTAGGTTTCACCTGACTGCCACCCACAAATTATACTATTTGTATATCTGTGTACTACATTTTATGTTTTATTACTTGTTAGAGATGTTTGCTAACAAAATTCATGAGACAGCAGAGAGACAAATTATTTTCTAATGGTAATAAACATAGCCAAAATTTGTATCTCATGCTGGGCATTACTCAGTATGATATTCTTTGGTAGGGATGATTTTATTTGAGAATTTAAACAGAAGTGTCATTGTATTGATAAAAAAGGGTAAGCTTGGTGAGAAAGTGTGGTGAATTCAGAAACTTACTGGGTTTAGGACTCATTTGATGAAGAAAAATTGGTTTTGAAAATGTGACAGAATATTATTTTTAAATGTTTCCTTGTATTAGCTATTGAACAATGAGAAAATATTTAGGTACCCAATACTTTCTGAAGACTGTCATAATTTCCTCCATGAATGGCAGAGATTGAAAATTATAATAAACACAAAGATAAAATTCATGAGCATGAAGTGAATCAAGCTTTAGAAATGAAAGAAGATAAAATTAAAATTGGCATCCATGCAGCATCTCAATTATAGATAAATGAAAAACAAAAATATTGTAAAAGTTCTGTGGAATATTGAGATATTGAGACAGGGGGCAGAATTTAGGAAAAATGACATGTTAACATTAAAATATTTCTATCGTGGTGTGATCAACCTCTTGTAAAAGTGTTCAGTGTATAAAGCCATGGATGAGTGAAATGGCATTTTAAAACTAAGAAACACACTAAAAGTAATGCAGGAAACACATTGAAGGGATAAGTAAAATAAAATCACTTGAACAGCAATATTTAAACATCTAGTAATAGAAGTTATCTGATTGAAGCAATAAAGAAAAAAATCTACATGTAAAACAAATGCTCAGTTTCCTCTCAACCTCTTACATGTGGAGGTCCTGGATGAGTTAATTCACCAAGGAAGACTGGCGCACACCGAGACTCTTTGTTGAAGACTTTGTTGCATTTTGTATATCATAGCACAAAATAAGGGCATCAGTTATTTTTATATTTTGTAAACTGTCTTGCTCCTTCCCATGATCAATAAAGTACAGCTATTCTTAGTGCTGAGGAATGAATACTGATTAACACTGATCACCTGATGTCAGAGAAGAAGCTTCACCTTCAGAAAATGCACTAGCAAGAATAAAGGTAAAATCCCACATGACTGATAGGATGCTCCCTTGAGGCTATGAAGTTTTTCCCATGTATTCCTCAGTACTTTAGCCCCTGCTTGGTTTTTTTAGACTGCTGTGCTCTTAAAAGTCATACTTGCAAGTGATGCTAGCAGCCATCTTTAAGATAAGCTAAAAATTTCATGAGTAAGTGACCTGAAGTTCTATATCATTAGATGGTGACTTTGGTGATTAATTGACTAATGATGGAGAAAAATACTCTGGTCCAGTCAGAAGTCTATCAAGCTGTGATGTTTAAGTGAGCCCAGCATTAACTGCCCACATATTTCAAGCATGTTAAGTCAGATATAGAAGAATAATACTGACAAATTATCTTCCTAAAACACAGGGTACAGCAAATAGTAAAATGTATTGAGAAGATCACCAAAAGTGCAATCTGAAAAGACAGTGTAACCTTTCATAACTTGGAAATGAACCTTTGTAAACAGTAGGGAGTCATTAAACATGCTCACATAAACAAATTTTATACATAGATTTAAAGATCAGTGCTTAGTCCAGTTGTCATCAAACTGACTTCCTCAGGGCACCTGATGAGAGCTTATGCAGAGATGCACAGACAAATACTAGAACCCCACTGAAGATAGATTTGAAGATTTGGAGGAAATAGAGGACACCAGAACAAGGCCAACAGAATCAACTAAGGGGCTGTATAGGGCCACATAAAGACTCTGCTAGGTTCTCTGAATATATGTTTTGTTTTCTTAGTTTGGAGTTTTTGTGGTTTCCTAACAGTGTAAGTACTAGCTTCTCTGACTCTTGTGCCTTCTCTTGGAACCCTTTTCCCCTACTGAGTTGCCTCATCCAGCCTTGATAAAAGGGTTTGTGTCTACTTGTATTCCACCTTGTTATTCCATGTCTGATTGATATCCCTGAGAGGCTTACTCTTTTATGAAGGGAAATGGAGTAGGAGGGGGTCTGGGTTAGATGGGAGGTGTGCATAGGCTGGGAGAAATGCAGTTGGGGAGTCTGTAGTCAGGATGTAAAATTAAAAAAAAATAATTAAAAAAGTTTAAATTCTAAAATGGTTGATGCTAAAGTAAAAGGTCAGTATCAAAGTTTGAAGTTGAATTTCATAACAGGAACCATAACATCTAATCTTCTTGAACAAATTGTGGATAATGATTGTTTACAATTTACCACCTTCTAAGTGCAATACCACAATTAAAGTATGTGTGTGTATGTCGTTCCATAAATTGGCTGTGTATTTATTTCTTTTATTCACAGTCCTTTATTTTCTGACTACAAATTATGATCACAACTAAAAATTACTTTACACCTAGAATAATTCAATTGCATGTCATCATTTCTTATAAAAGTACCTGTTACATAATATTTCTCCGTTGTGACTCAGAAATTTACAGAGTTGAATTGTGTGTTCTCTTCATTTTTGGGAGCAGACAATTACAGGAAATGTATCCATTGATTAGATGGTACATCTACTAAGTCTTTTTAAGTTAGTAATTACTAGATATACTCTACACAGTTTCTCAAATGGACAACACAATTAAGCATCAGCAGTCACATGAAATGCAGCCCAGTGATCAGTCCATGGGTGCAGTTCTCTCCTAGTTTACCCTTTACAATAACTAGTCCAATAAGTGGTGTAAAATATACTTTGGAGGGATCTAAAAAAATCAAGAGAATACATTTTCATCAAATAGTATAAACAAATTCTTGCCATAAAATAACTTTCAAATCTTGTATTAAAATATCACATGATTTTAAACTTATTATAGTTAACTGTCCCGAGATACAAAATTCACTATATTTAACCAACATTTGGAAGACAGCCACCAAAACCTTATTGAATAAAGTGCAGTATGAAAATTAGGGCTAACGTGCCTTAAAAGGATAATGCAGTTTTCTCAGAAGTTCATCAGTTATTTTATTGCTGTTAGAATTTAATATACAGTAAACTTGCTTTGAATTATAACAAAAATAAAGCATAAAAGTGAGCCCAAAATAACAAATTAGTAACTTGTGAACCAAACTATCATCACCATAGTGACGATTACTACGATTACTACAACTACTGAAGAAGGACGCTAAAAAGAAATCCCACACTAGCTCAGAATCGAGTATAATAAGCGGTTATTTATTTAGGGGTTGACTCACAGATCACAGTCTTCTGCATGAACAGAGAACAGACATCGAATCCAGCAGCTGGAAGAGAAAGGGAATGCATGCTTTTCATTGGCATTTACAGTAAAAGAAGCTACGCCCAAGTGGGCGGTAACTTAAAGGATTTACAGCAAACTACAAACTGTATTAGCTTGCCAGATCACTTGGTAAGAACCACCAAAGTCTTCTGTGATATGATTTCTATGATTATAATCACTGGTTTCTGGGAATCTTTATCCATTATCTATTCTGACTTATTTTAGGTCTGCAAGGTGCTCAAGACTTTCTTCATGACTGACAGTCTGCAGTCTGCTGTATTATGCTACTGCTCACCACGGTCACTGCCTCTAGGTATGTGTAAACTTAACTATTCTACCAGTGGAGACACAATGTGTAGTTAATGCGCTATCATTATGCCTATAGCATTGCCATATTTAAGTTTTGCTATTTTATATTCAAACATAAACCCAACTTAGGAAATAAGAAGACTTTAAATAAAAATTTATTATCTTTCGTACATTTATGTTAGTATTTTTAAAACAGCTATGTGTAAAACTATATTATCATATTACCGTCGTGGCAAGTAGAAAGAAAATGGCCTTAAGAAGCGATGGCACTATTAGAAGGTGTGGCCATGTTGGAATGGGCTTGTGTTGTTGAAGGAAGTGTGTCACAGTGGAGGTAGGCATTGCAGTCTTATATATGCTCAAACTACTCACTGCGGAATCGTTCACTCTCTCTGTGCAAGGTGTAGTTCTCTCAGTTCCTTCTGTAGTACCACGTCTACTTGAACACTACCATGTCCCATCATAAACATAATAGACTGAACTTCTGAACTATAAGCTACCCCATTAAATGTCTTCCTTCTTAAGAGTTACCGTGGTCATGGTGTCTCTTCACTGCAATAGAAAATCTAACTAGTACAGCTGTTAATTTTTGCAAAGTGGTCCGGGTAGCTTATAACACATATCAAAATACTAAATGGCAGGTAATAAATGAAGATTGTGTGTCCTATTCATGGAAAGTAAATTTTCAAGACATGGTTTTGAAAACAAGTTATACTAGAGTCTGGTTCTTGTGTTGAGCATAGGCTGTGCATGCTGTTTCATTGTTGCGATGATTCTCACAATAGCAATGGGAAAGACCCTCCTCCATGGCTGACTGAGACTACATATTTAATCACAGCCTTTTTACACATGTTCTTGAATGTGCAAATGATTTCTGTGCATATGATTACAGGGATGCTTATTTATTCAATTCATGAATTTTTGGAATTGCCATTGTATGTATTAGCATTATCCAAACTTCATAATAAATCAATCAGATATATGTTAAATTGATTGAAATCATGTTAATTTACAGCTCTATATTAGTTCAAGAATGTAAGAAAATCAATCACCATGACATAGAATTAAATTTCTTTGTTCAAAATATGTATTTTTTATCATATGGATACAAAGATACAAATCTTCACAATAAATAGATCCTATCATTGCTAATATATATGTTTATGCATGTGTGTATTGTTATACACACACACATATATATATATATATATAACTGAAATTCATAACATAACAACTTTCTTTGTATTTCAAATCTTATTTCAAGAAACTTTAGTTTCGGGAATTATTGGTCTATATACAATATTCTATTCTGCAAAAGTCGGCAAAAAGACATCCTCATCACTTAAAACACAGACTATGTCCAATCGTAGATGTTCTTTAACGCAAACCATCTCTTTTCCTTATTATTATTTATTTCTTTTTTTTATTGAGAAAAGGAAAAGAAAAAAAGTTTCCGCCTCCTCCCAGCCTCCCATTTCTCTCCCCCTCCTCCCACCTTTCTCCCCCTCCCCACACTCTTTTCCCCCTCCCCCACTCCTCTCCCCCTCCCTCTCCAATCCAAAGAGCAGTCAGGGTTCCCTGCCCTGTGGAAAGTCCAAGGTCCTCCCCCCTCCATCCTTTTTTTTTTGTTTTTGATAGAACATAGAGAATCCACCACTCAGATTACTGTAGGCTGGACCCCTACAGTAAGATAGGGACCTTGCTTCATTTTAACTGAACATCCTGTTCAGTAAAGGTAAGTTTTATACCAGATCCTTTTGCCTTGGTCCTTCAAGTACTGGGATTGCACATATATGACCTCTTCCTTTTTAAATGTGTTCGCATAAATTAAAAATAGATGGAGTTTCTAAATAAAATAGCAATAATAAGTTAAAGTCAACATTGTTTGAAAACTAGATTACATGAGCTTTCTTCTTAGCACGTTGTATGTCAACATGTGAATGATACACCAGGTTCTTAATTTGATGCAAATTGAATGTTAAAGTAGCATCTTTCCCGTATAATATTTTTTCTCACAATAATTTGCTTAGCATTGATAGATGAAACCATTTGTCTGTCTTGAATTGCAAGCTATACTTCTACTGAATGAATTTTAGTTATCAAGTTAATTGATAGTTTTAAACACAAGGATAGATTTATTCCTACAATGAATAAAACTACTTAACACTTAGCCTATATAAATTATGTTAACGCTTCCATCAGCTTTCCATTTTCAGCCTAATATACTGCTAATTCTAATATAAATCAATCAAATAATATATAATAGATCATCAGGCACATTTTCTATATAAATCAGAGTAAAAACATTTCTTCTAACACTTTTTAAACTTGATGTTAAATGATTTTACTGGGAGCTTTCACTCAACCAAGGAGCTTTAGCTTTTTCTGATAAATGTCTTTGTGAGTGCTCTTTATCATTTCGCTGTACTCTCGGTCCTTATCTGACATCTCACCTTTAAAAAATGAGTGTCTTAGTTACTGATCTCCTACTATGAAGAGAAACCATGACCAAGGAACTTCTTATAAAAGAAAGCATGTGATTGAGGGCTTGCTTATACTTTCAGAGGGTTAGTCCATGATTACCATTGTAGGAGGCAGACAGGCCTGTTGGCAAAAGCTTTACATCCTGATATTAAGGCATCCGAGAGAGAGAGAGAAGAGAGATAAACAGACAGACTGGTCCTGGCATTGGTTTTTGATCATCTTCAAAATCAAAGCCTAATGACACACCTCCTCCAGCAAAGCCACCACTTTACCAAACCGTTCGTCCAATTGAAAACAGATTTCAAACATGAGGCTAGGGGAGTCATTTTCTTTCAACCACAACAGTGAAATTTCTCTATTATAATGATTCATCATGTGGTAACTGAAAACTTGAAATGATTGACATGCTGCTTATCATAAAAGAAGAGGAATGCTTATATACTTAAATAAAAATAAAAGTTTAAAACAATAAATACATAAAAATAGCAAAGTAATTCATTACATCAATATTGACTATCATTTACTCTTAAAATTTTATTATTAAATATACTTGAGTTCAAAGGCTCTGCTTAAAAGTACATCAATGTAAGTAATCAGCAATAATTGCACTATTATGCTAGCATGGCTAAAGCACAAACCAGATGAATTTTAATCTGCACTCTAATCTTAATAACCATCATTGTATATATTGCTGATCAATTAATGTCATTAGAGGGTTGTATATAAAGATAATATTTAGGAATTGGTTGTGAGAAATAAGTAATAGTAAAAAGGAGCTGAATTTTGGCTTCCCATTTAAGGAAATGTTATATCTCGTAGTATAAAATTCAAAATATAGTTAAGCATGTTTACTTTATACAATTAATTCAACCTTAGAAAATTTCAGACTTGTACATCACACTTTATCATCACACTCATTCCTCTCTCCCCTCACATTGTCTCTTAGACAACCCTCCATCTCCATTCCACTGTCGTATTTTTGTTTTGCAATTGCTTTTGTTCTGTGACCCATTGTATTTAGTCAAGGCTATCCATGTAGGCACGTGTGTGAGTTATTCTTTGGAGCATAAGTAACCAACTAGTGGCTTCATTACTGAAGGTAAGAATTTATTTCCCCCCAGCAGACTACCACAACCTAGCTCAGCTGTCCTGAATAGAATTAACACCAGCAGTCTCTCTCTCATTTCCTATTGAATGGATATAGTCTCAGTGTTATGCATACCATGTTCAGGCAACTGCAAGTTTTTCCTAAGTGTCATGGTCTTGCCATTATCATAAGATAGCATTCATTTTCATTTGTTCATTATCCCAATCTTATATTTCTCTGCTTCCTTTCCTTAGATATTCTCTGAGCATTAGAGTGAGTGATAGGGGAATATTATTTAAGGCTGTGTGTTCAACAGTTTTCTGTTCTCAGCATCTTGTGCAATCACATGTCTGCATTTATCAATGAATAAGACAATGTCTTACGATGTAGCCCCGTATGGCATCATTTCTCTTGCAAATTTAGAATATAAAATGAGAAAGCTGATTCCCCTATTTCTGCATGCAACTTCTTCTATTTTGTTACTATGAAACAATTGCTTTAGCTGATCAAAATTAAATTGAAGATGTTGGCAAAATTAAAATGTCCTTTAGAAATTTCTATGAAGGTTGTAATTGAGTAGGGTATATTGTATATCTTGTTTATAATAAATATAAATGATCTTTCCAGTGGTTGATTGATTGATAAACGTGCCATCATTTAAAATTTTCAAAAATATCTTCTACACAAAATTCATACCAATCCTGAGCATGATGGGACACATGATTAATTCATTCTCAGACACAAAGGAAGGCAGATCTCTAAATTAGAGACCTACCTAGTCTACAGTGGGAATTCGAGTATATCCAGGGCCACATACAGAAGCCTTGTCTCAACCAAACCAAACAAAACCAAAAGCAAATCCCATACTAGCCAGAGTTTATATTTATATTAAAAACAATTAATAATTGCACTTATAATTTAGAAATGCACAGGATTGAAAGCCCATTTTGACCTATATGAAATGGGAGTATAGAAATTAGTATTTTATTTTTTAATTCAACATTTACTTGTTATTTCATATGGACAAAATTATTTGTGTATTCCTTTTTATAATTGATTGCACTTAATTCTAAGCATATAACATATTTTGAAATATACATGAAAATTCCTTGAAGATTTATTCAACACACTTTTGAAAAGCCTTTCATGTCAAGGCATATTCCAATATCACACAACAGAACCTGCTCACTTCTAACACTACAGAATATTTCTGAAATGTTCACGAAAGCCCTTTTACATGACAAATTATGGGTTTAGATTTCATCAATGAGTATCTAACCCTTAAAAGAGAAATTCATATGCAAATCTATTCCAAAGGAAGAAAAGGTTAGACACCTGCTTTTATTCAGAATTAAAGGATCTATGTAGAATAGGAAAAAGAAAGAAAAAGTCAACATAATACAATGAAGGAAGAAAGCCTTTAAAATCAATTTGATAAGTAGTCAAAGGAGTAATTTAAGGTATGATTGAGCCACTTGTTAAAAATAACTAACAGTTGGCACTCTGTAAAGAAATTCTGCAAAGGCAACAGTCAACTTTCTTATCTAAAGTCTTGTCTAAAATTAATACAGTCAATATAATATAGTCTAATGAAATATCAATAACCACTTATCCCTCTTTTGTTTCTTTGCAATTTCTAGTCTTCATCATTTGTTTTTTTTTTGGTAATTTACAGTACTATGAATATTCGATATTTTCTTTTATCATCACAAAACAATATTAATCAATTTTTGTTAAAATAGCTTTCTCAAAATTAAATTTGCATAATCACATGGGTTCATGATTACATTAGAATTAATCTGGTTTGTTAT
The DNA here is from genome assembly GCF_014885135.2 of Alexandromys fortis. NCBI lineage: Eukaryota > Metazoa > Chordata > Mammalia > Rodentia > Cricetidae > Alexandromys > Alexandromys fortis. Next base: position 11,634,802 of record NW_026067911.1, on the reverse strand, counting down.
TTCAAATTTTTATTTTATTATGCTAAGTATATTTAACAATCTATCCTCTCAACAAAATTTTAAATGCAAAATATATTACAATGGATTATAGGTACAATATGGCAAAGCAGAAATTTGTACCTTATTCATCTTATTACACCTATAAACCCTCTCTTTAAACTTGCCAATAATTCAATGAATTTGGCCACCTAACATTTCAGATAACTGATCATGCACTTGTACATACATATACATTCCATACAAACATGTATGTGAAGAACAGCTATGAAAAAGGACAAGGGTGTATTTGGTAGTATTGCCTTTTCCCGTTGCTGTATTTGTTTTCTGTTTCTTCTAGGACTTCATCCTAGACGGTACTTACTATTACTAGAGTTCTATGTACAGTGATAGGGAAGAAGACCACGACAGTTTTTTCCACATCAACATTGGGATATTTACTTGGCGTGTCCAGTAATTTACCAGAACAAAGGAGACAAAATAATGATAGTGAACATGTCAGCTTTTAGTTACTGATGTTTACCATTGCTGATCACTCAAAGCCTAAGATGCTTGCTACAGAAATATCCTCTGACTGAAATTCTGTAATCCCCATGATGCTAACTTCATTATTTTCCAAAAACCTTTGCTTCTTTCCTTGCCATAACTAATAAAGCAAACTTATTTTTATTCTGTTTATGTCTAGTCAAGTTGTTACTTAGAAATGACTTATGGTAAAAAGTTAAAAAATAAATTTGTAGTACCCATCTTTATCTGAAACTAATTTGAGTCACCATAGATCTATCTTGCGTACTTTGATTTAGCTTGTTAATCATTGTCTCAGCAGATGGTAAGAAATCTTGACTTAATTAGATATATTAACAATAACTAAATGACTTTGACTTTGAAACTGATAATGTTCTTCTCCTCAGTGAATCTTACAAAGAATAAAAGAATTTGCTATATGGAGAAGACAGACCATCTGTACATGTACAATTAAAAATAGCTAAGAATACCTGTGGTTCTTATTTGAATTTGTGTGGACAAATGCACGCATTATTCAAATTTTATGACTGACAATCACAATGAATCAATGCCAGTGTTAGAAATACTAAAGACAAGGATCAAGTATCATAGTGGTCTTAACAAAAATAATGTTTATTGTTCTTTTTACCTATTTCATGCTTCACATTAAATTCTTGATGTTAAGTAAATTAAATGTTTTAAAATCAAGTTTGTGTATTGCATAAATTTGAGTAAATAACAATGAAGTTCTGGATATTAACAATATAGTGATACCGTTTTTGGTATATTTACTTTACAGTACCTCTATCTTGCAGTTGCATAAATATTTGAGTATATGAGTCTTTCTTTTATAAGTAAGATTCATAGAAAACTCAAGGCTAACAGTCAGATTCATCTAAAAGACACTGGATAATTCATTAGAGAGCTCTTCTTTTTGGAAGATTATTTCTCCCACTCTTAGCATTGTTTACTTGATAATAATTCTTCATCCACAATTGAGGCCCCATGAAATTCCACCTTTCACATTAGAATGTCCATTGGTGTCTTTCTTTTCAGATCTTTTGGACAACCATGTTATATGAGACTTCATGGTTAGTTTCTGTGACACAGAAAGAAGACACAGTCTCACAACCTGTTTCCTAGGCCGAAGACTACAATAATCTTTCTGTTCCCTCACAGGCAATGATATCTGAGTTTCAGTTGCCCTTAAGATATTTAAATATAAGTAACATTTATAGACTAGAAAGATTGTACTTATCTACTTAGAAATTATATATATATATATATATATATATATATATATATATTAAAAGTGGCAATGAATTTGAGAAAGAGCAAGAAGGGCTTCATGAGAGGAGCTGGAGGGAAGAGAAAAGAAAAAAGACATTATGTGATTATGTTTTAATTTCAAAGAAACCTATTTGAAAGTACACAGAAATAGTCATTCGAAACTACTCCACAAAAATGTGAAAAAACATTCATTTGTAAACCTTTTTTACTTGATAAATTTTCAAATTTATAAATTTGTATGTAGTTATATATTACATAAACTATTATAATTGACAAATTTATATGTTGAAATGCAAATATGAAGAATAAGTAAGAGAATAAAATATGTCACTGTTTAAGGAAAGTACAAACACAAATGTGGGGTAAAGGGCACACAATGCTTCTTACAGAAACACAGATTAGGAAGAGAGTTTGTTCCAGGTATATGGTAGGGCAAGGGATGGTATTTTTATTTCAATGAGATTAGACAGAAGGAGCATTTTCTTTCATTTTCTCAAGGCAACAAGCAGCTTAGAGCATGTTTGATTACCGAATGATCATGCAGGGAGGGAATATTGATCCTTTATGGTTACGTAGTAATGACCTGATCTTCCTTTATTTTCTTTAAAAGCTTCATTGCAATACCATCAACTCTCATTGAGTTATTCCATCTGTTTAATGCAATTTGATGTGATTTAGTATATTTCATCAACATGACTCACTTAAAATGTTTCATATTCATAAGATATGTTGGTCTTTACTTTCCCCCTAAATTTCTCCTTTGCTTTATGATGGGTATGATGGGTTCTCTATTTGTGTACTAATTTTTCACAATACCAAGGTTATAGCCTGCAAACTTTCTTCTGGATCTTTAATACATAGGTAACTTTTAATGGATTAAAGGTTTTTTTTTTTTTGATATTGTGTACATACCCATAATATATTCTACATGTTCTCACTCTGCTCCTCTATTATCTTCTTCAGGCCCTACTATCCTATCTCACCTCTCTAGGTTCCTTTCCCATAGTCTTCATCTTTTCTTTTCTTTTTTCTTTTATGACCCTCTTATTTTAACCAGGAGTATCTGTGTGGCCGAGGGTTTAGAACTGTTTATTATAGGCTGGTGGGTTCATCTTTTGATATATAACTAAAAGTGATGACTGCCTAACCTTAGATCCATCAGATGTCACTAATTCATCAGAGAGGGGTAAGGCCCCATAAGCCTTTTTCTACCCTCTATGATTCATGACTGGCTTTGGACAGGTCCAGTATTTTATAGGCAATTCAGGTTGTAAAGAGATCATATTTCTAATGATTATCTCATGCTTGAAGTTAATATTTTGCAGCCTCACTACCTACCTTTCAGTTCTTATATTCTTTCTACACCCATTTCTAAAATATATTGATAATTTAAGGTGTTATAAAGTCATAAAATTTTCAGTATTGCAAAGCTTAGTACATGTGCACATACCGTACCTTATTGATTAATTAGGAAAACTCTAATTTGTTATTAGCACAGATATTTTTTAAATATTCTCAGTTGCATAATGATTCCATCCACTCATTTCTCATCTGCTATTTCTTGATCATTCTTAAGTCTTTTGTTTCTGATTATCCAGTTTCCTTTCAAGGAGGTTATATTAGTCCGTACTTTCAACTTAACTTAGAAAGAAGACAGTTATCATTCCCTTTATAGGAGTTAATTAGTGAATTATTTCTCTAGTTAATAAAAAAGGCAGTTGTAATTATGTGTTACATTTTTACATATTATTTGAGTTCATTGTAATTTGTGTAGGTCACCATGAACAATCTCTTCCTAAGTCTACAGTTAAATTTGAGGCACATGGTCCTACTCTCTCATTTGTTTTTAGAATAATCAATTTATAATGATTCACTGTAGATAATTGTTTAAAATAACCTCTAGAATAAATTCTATCAGTAGAAAACATAAAAGGTTCTACTTCTATGTCTGATTTGATCAAAAATTCTGTGGACATTTTATAAGTACATTTTATATCAATAAAACTTTTTCTCTTTGAAAAAAATATCTCTAAGGCTTGGATGACTCTTTTTTAAAGATCCATGTGTCAACTTGTAGTCTCCTATTGTGTGTTTTTGGGGGAAGGCACAATTGTTAAGAGGTATAGATCAAGTAGTAAACTTCACATCATGAGTGTGTGTCTCAAAAGGAGATAAAGGATTTCCTCATTTTCACCTTTCACTTTCCAAACTTATTTGCAAGCCCATACATGAAAATAGTCGTGATTATGGGGTACTCCATGAGTAGAGTTAAAATTAAGCTCTAGACAAATCAAGCAGGAAATAAAATCTCTAATTTGTAAATCAAATTAAACCTTTTATATTTTACTTTCTTACAATAAATTAGGTCTTTGTTCATGAAAAATTATGTATATTTACATAATGCAAGCCCAATATGAGGACAACAGCACACAAGATTGGAAACGGTGATCAGGGAAGGTTTATACAGAAATGCAAATAGGAAGTTGTACATGAATGTGTGCTTGGGGGGTAGGGTTTGAGCTGAACTTTTAAAGATACTCTGATCTACTGTCACCTGTGGGAATGCTAAAGTCAGGCTAGACACTTAGATTATTTACCAGACTAAAGCCTCTAACAGGTTTTGAAACTATCAAAATACTATTTCTCAATGTGTGGGGTACATTTAGTTAGTGTTGCCTTATAATATCAAGATTTAGTAAATCTGATTAAATTTAATCTCCTGCTCACTTTTGTCCTTTGTTTTTGTGTAGTTTATTTTCAAACATAGACATACATCTAGGGGATAATAAACACTACAAGATCCTAAAATAAAAAGAAACACAACTGACTTTTTAATCTTAAATGATGAGTAACTCAGGGGGTATGGATGTGAATATATATGTTTGTAAAATATTGACAAAAATATTTTTTAAAAATTTAATAGTATTTTATACAATGATTATAGTAAAACAAGAACATAGGTAATCCTTGCTATTATTATTGTACATACATTGTAAATATTTACTGCAAAATTTATGATCATAAATTATATAACATATACAATATATAGTTTAGAAAAAAGTTACATTCCCACCATTGTGATGAATGCATTAATTAAATCATTTGCTTAATGTTTTTACTATATTGCATACTAAACAAAACTAAATTGAGATTTATTAAATAGCACATTTTACCTCTTTCTCTAAATGTAAAGAATGTCTTTTGTAAAATATTGCATTTCTATAAATAGTTTAAAACACTTTTACCAACAAGAGTAGTTAAAGGGAGTCAGTATATTTGAGAAGGAAAAATAAGAGCTGAGCAGCAAGCCCAAAGGCTCTGACATGTATATTATCTTACCTGGAATCATTTCATTATGAGGTCTAAAAGAATAGCTGTTCTTTGGGGCTGTGTGAATATAGCACTAATTTCAGTTCCTAATTTCAGGTTCTTGTATATAATTACTCTCTCTATGAGTGCAGAGTGCAGGGTTTTCTGTTACCTTGGGCATGAGCTTTAATTTAAATCCTCAGATTTCCAAAATTCTAATTTAAACCGCAGAGCAGAACAGCTATGAACAGATTGTTCTCCTACAAATGGGGTTTATAATTTGTGAATCCCAAATGAAACAAATCATTTAGTAGAACTCAAAGAAGCCAGTTGCTCTGGATCTTTTTAAAGAAAAGAAAAGCTTAAATACTATTCTCAGAGCCCAATCAAAAATAAGAACAGGGAATTACCCTTAAATCTTATGCCCAAGGGCAATTTGAATGCACTCCTTTGAAGAAACATTAATAAGTTAAGTTAAAGAAATAGACAAGTGAAAGAAGTCATAGAACTTTAGTCCCGTGTAGCTGATATGTCTCGATTTATATTGCAGAGAAAGAGTTCTTACAGGTTAGCTTATCAAGTGCAAGTAGGATGTCACTATCCTTGTGACAGAGAGAGTCAGCTATTTCCACATACAATTCTTCAAAGCTTCAAAAATGTCATATATCAAAATTACACCACCCATTTGCCTTTGTTCTTTCTCCTTGGCATGGCCCAACTATAAACTGGCCTTAGTATCAATGAGAAACATTGAGTGGAATAATATAATGGATGGAAGGAAAGTAGTTTTTCTTAATATTCAAAATAAATGCTTACCTGAGACACAAACAATTGCATTGCAAGCAGAAAGTGAGTACTTAATGGTAAAAGAGAGAAAGTTAGACTCAGACCATGAAGTCATGTGAATTCCCATTGTTGGTGGTGACTTGGAATTTATAAATATATAAGAATTCCTAGTAGAAACTACATGAAGTTTAAAATAAATATCGTGCCTCTTCTTAGCTTCTCTATACTACTGCTAGAAGTAGGACTTCATCAGTCATAGTAAAAAATATTTTTGTTCAAAACCTGGCTATACTGACAAAAAAATAGTTATATAGGATAAAAACCTACATCACAGACTATTTCCTGAATTCCAAAATAGTTCTAACACTAGAAAAAGCATCACTTGGTTGCTCAAATATTGCAATTATTTAAAATATGTGAGCATTTTATTTGTCTTGAAATTTTAAGGTAAGGGAGAAAAGTATGGATATTCTGCTTTGTTTATTTTATTTAATTTGCACTGCTGATGTTTGAACTCATGGCCTTGTACATGTCATTCCAGTCCCTGCACCAAACATATTAAAATGACTTTTGCAACATTAAGTCATGATGGTAAACAGGGTGTACATATAAGAAGTACCATGTAACCATGGTTACCTCTACACTGAAGAATGTGGCTATCTCCTTGAACTAGTCCTCTGACAGCTATTCTCACACTGGGGTATGCATACGCACTCTCTCCACACACAAAGACTGGTTGGTTTTAATGTGAAATACAACAATTTAAGCTTGACAAAACCCAGTGTGTCTGTCTGTAAAACCCTTACCTGAAATAGTAATTCTGTTCATTTAGACAGCTCTCAACTCTTCCAAGGTATTTCTCAACTTCTGTTTCCTCTTTAAGTTCGTATGATGATTTTAGTTTTCAAATCTTTATGAATAATGATTTCTCTCTAATGCAGTCCTTGCTGGTATCTTAAACTTTAAAAACACTGCCTTTATTGACCTGATGCTATGTAATACTATCCATGTTCTATGGTAGTAGTCACAGTCAAAATCTTAAAATACATGTGTGCATGTACTAACTCAATTTAAATTTTATCATTTTTTGTTTTGTTTTCTATTTGCTATTTTGAGAAAAGATCTTGTTCTGCAATCCTGGCTATACTGGAAATTTCTGTGTAAACGAGAATGACTTCAAATTTGTCAAGATGCTCCTGACTCTCAATTCCCACAACTGAGTCTACAGATGTGCAATTCCCCCAAACTCAAAAAACTTTCCATTTGTTAACCTACTTTAACTCAAAATAAGCATCAATCATTAACCTTTTCATTTCAACTGTTCTTCTGAAGATAATCCCTTTTTGAGTATTGTTTATTATAAGACATATTTAATAATATTATTTTAAGAATGAAAGTGCAGCATATGAGATTCTGATTTGCTGTCAAATGGCTTTCAAGTACCATTCTTCACAACAGTTGATATCCATACATAAAGTTCAAGTACTTTTTTAACTATTTATTTATTTATTACAGAAAGATTAAGAAATTTAATAATGGCTGCATTCAATCATAATGCTTACAACAACAAATCTAGAATTTAAACCAAATAAAACATACACAAGATTTACCGAGGAAGGGAAAGTACTGAAAACCACTAATGAACAGATTGTAGGGAGGGCAATGTCACTCACACTGGAGAGATGGCTGACACTTTTTTTTGTAATGATCAATTTGGGCAGTCTTTTTGATCATTACATTAAATAATGATCAATTTGAGAGGAAAGTTAATAATTAATTTTTTCCTTAAAACATTAGATAAAATATTTAAAGACAGTATGAAGGAAGAAGTAGATGAATCAAATTATAAATTATTGGAGACTTCTCAAATCTGCCAGACTATTCTGCAATTGCATAGTCTTTCTTTACTGTCTGTGTCATATTTTACTTATGTCAAATTCATAATTTAAATGGAATAAAATTCCATTGATATAGAGAGCTTCAAGTGTGTTTAAGTTCTTTTTATTGCAGATATACTTAACCATTTACCTGTATAAAAATGTATGCCAAATTATTCATAAATAAAACAATGTTCAAAAGCGATATTGGATAATTACATTTAACTAATTGTTTTAAGGGAGAATAATCTTCAGATTGGATTCCTGGTACTTGCTCTGCTGCTCATTGCTCTGGATTGTATCTGGGTACATTGGCATGTTTTTTTTTTTTTTTTTTTTTTTCTCTCTCTTGGCTGATCCCATATCACCTTCAGAAACAATGAAGCTTAGTAATTATCAAGAGGCTTTCAAGTCATTTCCAGTTAGACTTCTTAAGTGTGTCAAAAGTATTTTGCATCTTCAGCAGCAGACGCTTACCTTCACAGAGACAATCAAGGGCAATGGTACCTATCTATAGGAATCTGAGAATCTTCTGAACTCTCCTTAGTAACAGCTTAAAAGGAAAGTTTAAATGCCTTACACAGTGCCTTTTTTGTTAATTACTCTATGGCACTGTGCAAATATTTATACTTATATTACCATCCCTATTTTTCTAAATGCAAAACAAAAATATTGTTTCTTCAATACTTTCAAAATTTTCATGCTTAAAAATGTCACATTTATCATACTAAAGCCTATGGAAAGCCGGGCGATGGTGGCGCACGCCTTTAATCCCAGCACTCGGGAGGCAGAGGCAGGCGGATCTTTGTGAGTTCGAGACCAGCCTGGTCTACAGAGCTGGTGCCAGGACAGGCTCCAAAGCCACAGAGAAACCCTGTCTCGAAAAACCAAAAATAAATAAATAAATAAATAGATAAATAAATAAAGCCTATGGAAAACAGAGATTCAGTGAAACATGTTTAATAAAAACTCAGAGAGAGAAATTGGGGTTCAACCTGAAGATCAGAAAAACAAAATAACCAGTCACTGGCTCTTTCCTCAACCTCAGTCAGCAAACAATGATCAGGCCTCCAGGAATCTCAGAATGAGACTGTCTGTGAGCTGTCTCCTCCCATATTATAATCCTCTCTAGGACAGGGACTAAAGGTGTGCACCCCTGGGATTAAAGGCATACACTGACAGGTTTTTGTGACAACTAGTGTGGCTTCTGGGATTAAGGATGTCTGTTACCACCATCTGGTCTGTAAGACTGACCAGTGTGACTGTTTTACTCTCTGATTTTCAGGCAAGCTTGTTAAAATACAAATAAAATGTGACTACATTTCCCCCTTTTGCCTAAAATGAAAAAGATGACTATAAATAATATAATAAAAACTATATATAATAAGTAAAATAACTATATACCATCTATGCAGGCAATAAATATATCAAGAATATTTAGTACATTTGCATTTGATAAATTACTTATAATATTATCAAATGTACAAAAAAGGTGACTTATGACTAGCAAAATGGAAACTGATTTAGAAAATCTCTGGATATGTTTTAATCCAAGAATTTTTTCTGTAATTTCTTTTAACTTGTGTCTATTGCTTAAACAAGCCATAGGACTGTAAAAGATAAAATTCAGTATGATATGTAGATATATATATATATACACACACACACACACACATATGCACAAAAATACAAACAAGTATGTGTTTGGATCTCTTTTCATTACTTTTCTCACTGCTTTGACAAAGTACCTGACAAGCAGAACCTTACAAGACATCATAGCCAGAGAAAGTTGCTGCATGGCCACACCACACCCACTGTAAGGAGTAAGAGAACAGACAGGAAGTGAAATTAGACTGTCAACAATCAAGGTCCTCCCCTAGTTGTTCATTTCCTCCAGCTAAATTTGAAGGCTTAAGAGATGTATACTCTTTGCAAATACTGCCACCAGTGGGGTCATGAGTAAAACAAGGACATTTAATTTCAAACCATTGACGATTCTGTCATCTATCATCTATCATAAATGTATTCTATCATCTAAAGCATGAACAGATCACAGGGGAAATTAAGTCTTACATGAGTAGCCATTGTATTTCCCTATACCTGCGTAATTTTTTTTTTTTTTTTTGAATCCTATCGTTCATGTGAAACAAAGTGTTCACCTCAAAGAGAATAACACAGGATCTCTTCTAAATGAAATCTGGGTGGATATATCCTGTTAAGATGGATTTAGGTTGTGTCACATAATGAGATCTAATGTGAAAGCAGTTTGTGAAGGTTGACGTTCAGAGAAATAAGCGAAATCATAAACTGATACATTTATCAAATACATTGCTGATGACTGCAGATTGGTGGGACATAGCAAAGCAGATGAATCTCTGCTCCAGTTACAGATACTCTCTGATGTCATTCTTACCCTTCAAGTTGGTGGAACCTAGTAGTTATCCAAGAATATATCCCAAAGGTTATATCTGATTGTACAAAATACTAGGATAATACAGTGCTGGGAAATGAATGGCTACTAAGGTAAGATGAAGCCCTCATATCTCTCTCTCTCTCTCTCTCTCTCTCTCTCTCTCTCTCTCTCTCTCTCTCCCCCTCTCCCTCTCTCTCTCTCTCTCTCTCTCTCTCTCTCTCTCTCTCTCTCTCTCTCTGTGTGTGTGTATGTGTGCATGTATGTGTGTTCATTATTGTGTGATTGTGGGTGGATGCATGTTCTAGGACACATGTGGAAACCATAAAAACTTTATGCAGATGGTTGTAATCTTCCACCGTTACATGAATTTCATGAAGTCAACTCAAGGCATCAGTCTTGAAAGAATATTTTTATCCATACAACTATATTGCAGGATCTCCAATTACAGCATTATAGTCAGTCAATCTGCTATACAGATTTTAAGAATACTGTAAATATTTCCAGGGAGTTTCAGTACACACTATTTTAATGTTGTAAAGTAATAAAACATAAAAAAACTCAACTTATTCCCATAATATCACCAACTACTTTTCCACAATCCTATTATAATTTTATGGAACTGTGTCCAACCTTATGAGTTAGCATATATATTGGAATTCTTAGATTCAAGGACAAACCAGCCTTCATTTTAGAACATATAAATGTAAGGGAAGTCTGTTCCCCTTGGAAATATGGCTATCCTAACTTTCTTTTTATGAGTTTAATCATCTCTTTCTTGTGGGTTTTAACTTTGTGATGTCACAGCTTCTTCATATTCCAAGTTTTTCTGTGAATTATTGTATTTCACAATTACAATTTTTATTTATAGTTATAGTTAACCTGACATAACAATTTGTATACCTAGATCAGAGTTTGGTAAAAGAGTTTGCAATGTGTAATATCCCATGAGTTTCTTATAGTCTCTGGACTCAAACTATGTGGCTTTATTCAGTAGTAGTAATGGATACATAAGTATCCAGCATACTATACAATATTTTATGACTCAAGCAAACAGGAGACTGAAGGATTATAAATCAAATTACTCCATATATTCCTGTTACAAGGAAAACAGTGCTGTGGTGTTTTTATTTTCCAACATTGGAAAGATGAAATTTGCTTCATAAATCAAAGGTAAAAAGTACATCATTGCTTTAAATTGTTTCTGAGTTCTCTGTTTGGAGTAAAATATCACTTGAGTTTTTAATTTTTTCTTATAAAACAGCATTATAATGATTTTCTTTATTGATAACAGTGTAGTAGACAAAACAATCTTGGCAAATGTTATCTTATGGTTTCTTCAATAACTGAAATCTTGCCAGTTCCCTAGGAATGTCCTGTCATTTAACTGGATCATCAACATGATATCAATTTTATGGTATAATTATGATAATAAGTAATGAATTAAAAGAAATACTTCAAAATATCTTTAAAACATCTAACACAGGAAAAACCATGTAATATCAACTGCTTCTGAAATGGGTCACTATTTTTCTGACATTAATTGTACTAGATTAATAATAAAAGTTACAAATGAATCTATAAGCTGGAGTACTGTTTAGTAGTAGCACTGAAATTTTTTATCTTTTTTCAATATAAAATATTGATAATTGAACTTGGCCCTTTCAAAACTTGACCATTTCCTACTACAGATAAAGAATATAAAATACATAGTTTATAAATATTCTTATTTATTTTTCATATACTATTTGGAAAATTTTGTTTAAAAATCATAGAAACGTTAGGAAAAATAATATATGAAGCTAAGGAATGAAACAGTTGTCAAGTTTAGACATGACTTTAAAAATAAATATGTCTTTAATTCCAAAAGAAATTAATAGGTGAAGACCTATTGTTTCAGATTACATCTGGGGGTATTAAGGCAAATCTTTATCCTGTCTTCTGTGACTGGAATTCCAACACTGCCCTGTCCAATATTACAGATATAAATAGCACTTGAACTGCTATTCTAAGAAATTTAAATTTTAAAGTCCATACTATTATAAATAAAAAAATATATTTACATAAACACAATTTCAAACTAAAGAGTGATAAGAAAGAATTTTAAAATATTGAAATAAAAGATGGTTAATAATAATATAAATGTTGTGAATGAGGGGAAAGTAGTAAGACAAAAGCACACCTTGACTTTTTTTATTAGGAAAATAAAAGTAAAGTTTAAGATAATTATCCTAGATGATTAAGATATGTAAAAAAAAATCCCAGTAAATCATATTTTCTTTTTGTATCATTAGATTTAAAAAACTACTTATGCTTTAGCAACTACTTCTTTTTTATTTATTAGTTTGTTTATTCTTATTCTTATCTCATATAATATATTCCTACCATAGCCTCTCCTTCCTCCATTCTCCATAGTTCCCCACCTCTACCTCCACTCTTCTCCAGAACTACTGTGCCTCACAGGGATATCAACCAAGTATGGCATAGAAAGATGCAATAAAACTAGGCACGAACCCTCATATAAACGGTGAGGTTACCAAGTAGAAAGAAAAGGGTCCCAAAAGGAGGCAAAATGTTGTAAGGAGGGCACTTGCTTATTTCCCATGTGCCCAGCAGCTCAGATCCAAAATAACCACACAGAAACTGTATTAATTAAATCACTGCTTGGCCCATTAGCTCTAGCTTTTTATTTGCTAACTCTTACGTCTTAATTTAACCCATCTCCATTAATCTGTGTATCATCATGAGGCTGTGATTTACCGGATAAAGTTCCGGCATCTGCCTATGGTGGGATTACATGGCTTCTCCATGACTTCATCTCCTTTTTGACAACATTCATCTTAGTTTTCCAGGACTACCTAAGTTCTGCTCTATCAGCCGGCCAAGGCAGAGTATTTTATTCACCGATGGTATTCACAGCAAATAGAGGGGAATCCCACATCAGCAAAATAGTCAGACAGACACTTACCCCTACTGTTAGGAGTTTCAGATAATCCCTAAGCTAAACATCTAGAGCATGACTGCCTCTTCAATCTTGGAGATCCACTATGATCCCTAATTAGATGATTCTGTGGACTGTGTTCTTGTGGTATCCTTGATTCTTAGGCTCTAAAATTCTTACTCTGCCTGTTCGGAAAGATTCTCAGATCTCTGCTAATGTTTGGCTGTGGATCTGTACACCTGTTCTCATCAGTTTCTGAATGAAGCCTCTTTGATGTTTACTGTGCTAGACTCTGATCTATAAGTATCTGAGAATATCATTAGGAATCCTATCACTGACTTTTTCAAAATTATGTTTGGTGCTACCCTGCGTACATAAGACAATTAAATTACAGTCCCTGGCAATCTAGAACAATGTCAGGCATTGGTTTCCTCTCTTTGCTAGGTCGTCAACTTGGACCAGTCATTGGTGGCCACTCCCACAAGCTCTGAGTCACCATTGCCCCAACTGGCATTGGGGGTAAGAAAGGTCAGCTTTCTTGATGCAATGTCCAGTGAGGTGCAGGACCAGGAATCCCATAGCCAACAAGGGTAGGGTTGGCTAAGCATGGCCATCAGATTCCATCAGGCATGATTCCCATGGGCTCTTGAGGTGACAAGGGCTACAGACATCAATACAGACCCCAACTGCAGCAGTACCATGGACCCAAATGTGGCCCTTGGCAGCAGATTGGGCCCAGACAAAATCCTGGCTAAGGGTGGAAGCACAGGCCATTCCGATAAGAATGGCTCTGCTGGCAGCATGCCATGGCACCAACAAGGACACATGTTGTGTCTCTGACCCAGGTAATCCATACAACCTTTGGTGACAGCACAGACCTTCACTGCAATGGGACCAAAGACATGGTCCTTGCAGCAGCTGGGTATGGATGTCGCCATTACCCTAGGTGGCAGTGCACAACACTCAGAATGGCACAGCCCCAGTGGCAGCATGGTCTTTGGACACCAACATGACCTGAGATCTCAGGGATCAATGTGGCCCTCAATGAAAGGAGGAACTCCAGACATCAACACAGATTATGGATAGATTCTACTCCATTCTACTTTGGTCAAGGACCCAGACATGGCCCTTAGCAGCAGGTCTGGCCCTGATGTCACCATAGCATCATGGAGCAATGAAAACCACTCAGATATGCATGACCCTGGCTGCATGTCCCTCAGGCATCAACATGGTTTTTACTGGACCCAGGTATCTGTGCAACCCTTGATGACAACATAGACCATTGACTTTTCACAGACCATGGCTCTTGTAGTACCATGTATACTATGTATATACAAACCTATAGATAAATAGATAGATAGAAGATAGATAGATGATAGATGATAGATAGATAGATAGATAGATAGATAGATAGATAGATAGATAGACAGACAGAGATAGAAAGATAGGTAGATTGATATGATAGACTTGTATGTTTGTTTTAAAAATCATAATGTCTGTTTAAACTTGCATGGTGATATTCTGAATTAACTTTCCCTTCAATTCCCATGATGACGCATTCCATACAAATAGGCAGAGTTGATAGTATAAATAAGAGTTAAATGTAGATAACATGCTTTAGAGGAGCCAGCTCTCCATTTTTTTCGACATGTGTAGGAATCTATAAAGTCAATTTTCTCCTAGCTAATATTGTGATTATCCAGTTTTTTTTTCAGTCTTAAACACATACACACAAAAGGGGCTCTAAGTTGAGCTCTAGCCTGAAAGCCTTGACACTCGTTGTTTGTATATCCTACACACAGACACACACACACACACACACACACACACACACGTATTTGGTTAAAGGTATCATGTTAGAGACACAGACAAGTGAACCCTGGAAAATGTGTTCATCTGATGGTTTCACATGAGGCCACATTACCGGATGGAAGAAATCTTGAAATATATCTGGAAGCTGCTCATGAATGATAAGAAAATCCATACAGAATGGGATAAATCAAACCAAAGGATGAAGAACACTAAGCAGGTTCCAGAGATTCTGTCTGATGTACTTTGCAATGACTTACCTAAGGGAGTGAATGAGAAAGATGAATGCAAAACACCTCAGAGCTTCTATCTTAAATCAGACAGCAAACACAGAGTGGGAAAAAAATAGTTGAGGAATAAGATGTTTAATTGCTTCCTATGTCTCTGAACTAGCCGGGAAAAAAAAACATTCTAGTGTAAGTAGCAGTTAATATTTGAGAAATTTAACCTCATATTAAATTTATTTTGCCTACAAATATTCTAGAAGTTTATTTAACACATTCAAGGTTAAATTTGATTTTGCAGAGAAAATTTTTCTTGAATGAATAAATGGTACTATTTAATATATTTAAATTTATTTATATTAAATATACTTAATTAAGTATTTTCATAGATATACTAAACTGTCTTGTACCACTCTTATTATTCTGTGGCCAATAAACTGTTGAACTTCTCTTTATCTAGTTATAAATCTACCACCAAATCGAATTAAAAGTCTGAAATGCCACTCATAATGTAAATTAATAGAAAAACATCAATGCTGTGTGCTTAACATACACATAAAAATGTTGCTGTGGATACTATCTCTGTCAATAAATGAACAAATGCATACCTACCACAGACAAAAATTGACAGCAGCTAAAATAAAGGTACCACTAAAGTCCAAAGTAGTGAACCAATGAGCTCATTGGGGTTACTTACAGTGTATGGGTGAAGTGTTACTTACAGGAGCAGAAATGACCCAACTGACAGCCACATCACCAACCCTCTTGGGCAAGAGTGATAAGCAGCAAAAGCTGAAAACCTGGAGCTCACTGCATACTTGCAAGCAGCTGGACAAGTTGAAGGAGCTTTCTTCTAGGAAGTCCAGTTGATCTGAGCCACATCCTTTCAGCACAGTGACTCTGCCTCCCAGGAAACATAGGTGGTTCATCTTCTAAACAGTTGGGCTAATTTAAGAATGTCTCCCCATAATCCTTGTGATTCTTGTAAACTAAATACGAAAGCGGAATAATGAATTTGGTTAGTTTCAAGGACTTCCTGAAACTATTATGTTGTTTATATTCTGAGAGTGAAGCTTTCCTATAGGATGGAATGTTTCCCCTCCCTTCAACAAGTGCCAAATCTTAATAAGTTTCCCTCCAAATATGGTATGCTTATTTGGAGAAAATGACTACATAAAACATATACAATATTCTTCTAACACTTATCTCTCCAACAGTAAGGTATATAATTTTCATACTTCTTGCTATTAGAGTATATACCTTCTGAGAGATAATTTAATGTTGATTTATGATTTATATGACAATTCCATCATGCCAGTTGATACACTTTGCTAAATAAATAGCATAGTGAGCAATAATAAATCTCCTCTCTGTTGAGATACAGCACAGGGAAAGAAGGGAGGCATCATATGTGCTACTTTATAAATAATTTAAAGGGGATTTTGACATTGACATTATTCAAATAAATGAAGTTTGGCATCATCTGCACTATCATTTATAACAGATGCATGATAGTGATTCAGTAAATTATGTAACCCAACCTCTTCTTCAAATAAAATTCTAAATATTTCTTAGATGAATGCCTTGTTTCTGATTTTGTAAATACCTAAATTCTTGCAAGAAAAAAAACTGACTTGACAGAATGCTCGCTTTTGTGCCTATTCTAATAGAATATATTCTTGAAAATGATGTTAAGGTGGTACACAGTTCATAATAACTAATTTTTAAGTGAGGTTTCTTTAGATAATAAAACAGCATATTTTTAGAGGTTTTCATTTTTTCTTTTTTTATTATTTATTTATTTTTTTATTGAAAAAATTCCCGCCTCCTCTCGCCTCCCATTTCCCTCCTCCTCTCGCCTCCCATTTCCCTCCTTCTCCTTCCACTCCTCTCCCCTCCCCCCAATTCTCTCCCCCTCCCCACCACTCCATTCTCCCTCCCTCTCCAGTCTGAAGAACAGTCCAGATTCCCTCCCCTGTGGGAAGTCCAAGGTCCTCCCCACTCCATCCAGGTCCAGGAAGGTGAGCATCCAAAAAGGCTAGGCTCCCACAAAGCCAGTTCATGCAGTAGGATCAAAACCCAGTGCCATTGTCCTTGGCTTCTCATCAGCTCTCATTGTCCTCCATGTTCAGAGAGTCCGGTTTTATCCAATACTTATTCAGTCCCAGTCCAGCTGGCCTTGGTGAGCTCCCAATAGATCAGCCCCACTGTCACAGTGGGTGGGTGCACCGCTCGCGATCCTAACTTCCTTGCTCATGTTCTCCCTCCTTCTGCTCCTCATTTGGACCTGAGTGAGGTAGCACATACCCAAAAAAGACGAACATGGGATGTACTCACTCATAATTGGTTTCTAGCCATAAATAAAGGACATTTAGCCTATAATTTGTGATCCTAGAGAAGCTAAATAAGAAGGTGAACCCAAAGAAAAACATATAGTCATCTGCCTGGATATGGGAAGTAGACAAGATTGCTGGGCAAAAACTGGGAACTTGGGGTTGGGGTGGGATGGGGGTAAGGGGAGATGGGGAGGGAAAAGTGATAAGGATGGGGGGAGCTTGGGGGAATGGGATGTTTGGGATAAAGGAAGGGTGGATATGGGAGCAGGAAAGTATATATCCTAATTAAGGGAGCCATCTTAGGGTTGGCAAGAGACTTGACTCTAGAGGGGCTCGCAGGTGTCCAGGGAGATGTTCCCAGCTAGTTCCTTGGGCAATTGAGGAGAGGGAACCTGAAATGACCCTATCCTATAGCCATACTGATGAATATCTTGCATATCACCATAGAACCTTTATCTGGTGATGGATGGAGATAGAGACAGAGACTCACATTGGAGCACCGGACTGAGCTCCAAAACAGCATATGTTGTTTCAAATTTCATTTGCTTATTTGGAATAATGAATTTTTATTACTGCCCATATCAATTTTGAATAATATTTCATGTATGTCTCTCCATATGCAAAAAATGATAAATTCTTACACTACATATTACAATACTTCTTAATATTTTTAGTATACTGCTATATTCTACAAAGTCATTAGCAATGTGGAGCCAACTCCTCTACTTCTTAGGATAGAAAATTTCAGTCATTTCTGTCTCACAAAATTATCAGTTTTTGAAAGAATTAACAAATATCAATTTATATCCACATTAATTAATGTTTAAGGGTGTTTGAAGATAAAAATGAAACAGACAAACAACAACAAAAAAGTGAAGATTTATAAAGCTACCTCCTTCAATCAAAGAAGTCATAAGTAAAAATTCTACACTGATGATCACATTTAACACTGCTATATTTTCAAAGAGAATAAATGAAGAAAACATTGATTTATTGTTTGATCAAACTGCTTTAAAATGCATAGTATTCAGGGAATTTGATGGTAAACTCAGATAAATCATTGAAGTTTTGTCTGGAAACACACAGTTACTACCTATCAATTATTTTTATTTTTTAATATTTAGAAACATGTTTATAAAAGTTAGTAGTAGGAAAGAGGCATCATTAATGATTTGATGAGATAATGAGGACTTTCATACTATTGGTGATATGGATAAATAAGGAATTGGAAAACTAATTTTTTGACAAGGATTAAATTTTATTATTGGTTGTTATAAAATAAATAAAATTCAAATATATAACATTTAATAATAAATGAAGGAGAAAATTATTATATAAAATAAAGGCATAAACAAAATCCAGAGATAATTGTGTATTTGTTGTTTAAGTGAATTCTATGAGAATTACAAAATTAACAGTTTTTACTGACAGAACTCTCTAAATTAGGCAGGTATGTATCTCAGTAGATTTTAAACATTTTTAAAGTTTTAAAACATAAAGACTTATACTTAGTAATACTGAAGTATTATAGTTATTATTTTTCACTCAGACAACACAACATCAGCCTTTAGACAAATGGTGTTTTCATGTTTTCTAGATGGTTTTTATTTCTTGTTTCTAATAATTTATCATAGATACATTAGTATTTACTCACTGTGACCCAGAGAGTAAATTTAGTATAGCAATAACACTAATTTTGTTTACTAATTTTTGAACTTATATGGACTCCTCAGCTTTTTAATTATTCATTCAAAACATCACTTTTTGGTTTATTATGAAACTGTTTATTCTCTATTTGTTTTTTCGAGACAAGGGTTTCTGGTTGTCCTGGAACTAACTTTATCCTAAAACCAGGCTGGCCTAGAACTCATAAAGATCAGTCTTCCTCAGACCCCCAGCCCTGAGATTAAACATATGTGGTACCACACCTGGCACTATTTACTATCTTAAGAGATATAGCCAGGTGGTGGTGGTGCAGGCCTTTAATCCCAGAATTTGGGAGGCAGAGACAAATGGATCTCTTTAAATTTAAGGCGAGTCTAGTCAAAAAGAAATAGTTTCAGGACAGGCACCAAAGCTATTCAGAGAAAGTGTTTCAAAAAATTTACATACATACATACATGCATGCATACCGGTATGCATGTATGTATGTATGTAAAAATCCCTGAGTTTTGCGTATGCCAATAGTTTTTATTTAGAGTTCTTTTTTTGTCCTTAGCAACTAGTTCACTTTTTATTTTTAGAACAATCTTTTTCATTTTATTTATTTGTTTATTTTGAATTTTTTTATTATTATTAAAAATTTCTACCTCCTCCCATCCTCCCATTTCCCTTATCTTCCCCTCACTACCCCTTCCCCTCCCTCTCTCTCTAGTCCAAAAACCTGTCAGGGTTCCCTGCCCTTTGGGAAGTCCAAGGTCCTCCCCCCTCCATCCAGGTCTAGGAAGGCCAGCATCCAAACAGACTAGGCTCCCACAAAGCCAGTACATGCAGTAGGATCAAAGCCAATTGCCATTGTCCTTAGCTTATCATTCAGCCCTCATGGAAAACTGATTTTTAAGATTTCAGAGAAATAAGGAACATAAACAAAGTTAGCTCGTATCTTAGCAATTGCAGTCATATGATGTACTTAAGGTGAATGAAATCATAGGTCACTAAATGGACTTATGTAAAAGTTGTTTGCTTATGTAAAAGGTTATTATGACTTATTTGAACCAGCCAAGGACAGAGTTATAACAAGTTCCCATCACAAAGGGAACTCTCATCACCAGTATATGCTCCCACAAAGGGATATTACTTGATATTAAAGGAAATGGCTAAAATATACACATTGTACCTAAATATCACAGGAAACCACTTTTTAAGAAACAAATCCAATTAAGAAGCTGAGGATAATGGTTCATGGCAACATGAAATACTGAAGTGAAATTGATCAATCCTTACTTCACAGTTTGCAATATTTTTCTATATTGTAGTTGTTAGAGATGAGTTGATATACAAACAAATTATTTAGTATGAAATATGGGTTCATGCATGATTTATTTTAAATTTCACTGCCCAGGGAGCTGAGTCAAGATGAGAAGATCAAAGGAATATTATAGAATTTGAAGAGTGTTGTGATTATTCTATAATAAGTATGAGTCAAAGCAAAAATAGTATGTAAGTCAATATTTATATGATCTCATAAATAAACAGGATTCGATGTAAGAAATCACAGAAAATAGTTATCAAAACCTTAACAGATTTAGAATTTTATCAACAGCTATAAATTTTAAAAATGGTTTCATGAGAGAAGGGCTACCAAGAACGCAAAGGCTTGCATCTTATGTATACTAGTACAAAATTAAAAACAAATTTAAGAATAAGGCATATTAGAAGAAGGTATTAGTAATGATGACACAATCATTTTAACACAATGATATAAATTCTTCTAGATTAAATACAACATAATAGTCCAGCAGAGAATATTACATATTTGATTAATGACAAATACTTAGTGATTGTAGATCAAAGTCACATTTGTAACCTATTACAAGATGAAGTATAATTATCATCTACTATAAATATTGTGCGTAGTCAAAGCCAAAGGAGTTAAGCCATTTCAGTCAATTTTTCATGTAGTTGTTAAGAACAAGAAATAAAACTGTAATGAGGAGAAAATCAGAGAGGAAGAAAAAAAAAACATGATCTCTTTGCCATTGACCCAGTGGTATTATGCAAAGACTAAATGGCAGAGATGCCCAGAAAAAGAATTATCTACAAACACTTAAATGTATAGATCTGTACAATTTTAAAACTTCAAAACAATAATGCAAAAAAGCATTAGTTTATCATCATCATTAGTAGCAGTAATTTGTCTGCCTTTATTTTATCCTTTAGTAAGCACATCTGTCACTTCTGCTGCCAGCCTCCACTTACATCACACCTAGGTTCTTTGGACAATGCCTGTGTAGACCTTAACCTAGTCTGCTGTCCAGGAATCTAATAAATCTCTATCTTTCTCAAACAGAACTGAATATACTTTTAGTGGTTTTATTCCTTACAGAACCCCACTAACAAGATGTGTTGCTAGTGATCTATCTTCAGGACATTTTCCATCTGATCAAATCAACCTCCAGCTCTACATGTGAAGTTATACAGGGGAGAACTGATAAAATTATCCTAGATTTTCCCGCTACAATATTATTCTATATCCTGTCACCAATGGTATTTTCTATCCTGCAGGATCTTTTAAAAATTTTTCCCGTAAATTTTAAACATGTTTTATTCTTAACTGTCAAATAACTAATCATACATTTTTGTCTTAATAAGGAAGTAAATATCTAAAGAAATCACATAGCAAAAAGTTCTAGAATTGTGTCTTGTAACAGAGAAATGACGAGCTTGTTAACGAAAAAGAATTCATTGATGAGCAATGAGTGTCTAATGATCAGATCTATACATGCCTAAGAACAAATTAGCATAAAAAACATGAGCTGCCTTAATTTACAATAGATATTATAAAGGGTCACTAACATTAATGAATTTGGGGATTCAGACTCTTTCTTTCATTTCCATCACCTAAAGAAGTCTGAATTCTCTTGTATTATATATCACATGATCTTAGTTATTGAAGGGACAGTGACAGCCACCGTTGATCTCTGTGTTACACAATTTTACTAAGTGCTAAACGAAATACTTAAAAAAAAAGAAAATAAGAATCTAAAAATTAATTCTAGCAAAAAAAGTGTTACTTTCTAAATAGGTTTTGGGTAATATACTCTGGACCTTGATGACAAAGTTCATTTATTCTACCAAGCTGAAAGGTTAGAAAAATATCAACGTAAAAGTAGATGGTCAAGATGTGGATGCTAAAATAAATGTAGCCAGAATTTTGAGCCATTAGAAGAGGGGTATTATTTTCACAACAATCTGCACTTTAGAACTTGTCTTAGAGAAACTGTTTCTGACAAATAAATATATTAAGACGCGCACAAGCACATACACACACACATCATTTTGCAGTTTCTTTTACACATTTTATCACCATGAAATATTTGTATTCTAAACCTAAACTTCTGCTAGGTCAAGAGTCCCAAACACTATCTGTTTCTATTTTTTAATTGGCAATCATTAAGTTATATACAAGCTGTGTGTTTAGGATGAGCTACAGATGGTCTTAATTGCTTCCCTACCACAACATCCTATGCTCTAGTAGTCATATTTTTTCTGCTTAGTTATATATCTCTGTCTATCTTGACTATATAATTAAATATATTATATACACTTTAAGATTGTAATTATCATTATAATACTTGCTCTCGTTTATGAAAACACAAGCGAGAACACTGAATACAGGATTCCTGCCACTGTAATTACAATTTAAGATGGCATCTTAGAAATGACAAAATGAAATTGATTTTTAAAAAATCAAATTAACCAGCACAGTATGTATACAATGGAGAGGAGAATTTCCTTACATAGTCTGTTTAGAAATGTAAATTAATGTTCAAAATGTTATTTATGAAATTGGGTAAGAACTTAAATCTTCCCATTCCTGAGGTAGTCACTGAGTCTACTTTTCCACTGGATTACAACTTTATTCACATTCATTTAATTACTTTCACAAATATCTCCTGAGAATATTTCAAGTTGACACACTAAGTGATTTACTCCATCGGGAGCTATGCATTTGATCTTTCTTAAACAATAAAAACAGTTTCCTTGGCGCTTGAAAGATGGATCAGCTATTAGGAGTCTGGCTATTCTTCTAGAGAACCCACGGTCTATTTCCAACAGCTTCATCAGGAGGCTCCCAAGCACCTATAACTCCAGGTCCTTCAGATGCAAGACTCTCTTTTGACCTCTACAGATACCTATACACAAAAGACAAAACACGGGTACACATACATACACATAAATAAAAATACAATAAATCTTCAGAAAAGAATCAGTTTCTTGTTTTCTCAATTTGTTTGGTATCTCATATCTCAAATTATATTACTTATTAATTCACATTATTTTACAACCCTTCTATTTGGATTTTCTGTCACAGGATCTGATCTCCTATTATTTTTAGTGTAGACTGCACTTAGACTACAAGGTTCCTTGTCTTATTTTCTGGAATATTCATTCAGTAAATATCTCTTTTCTTTTATGCAACTATTATTTATGATGTATGACTGCAAATTATTTCAAGGGTTTTGTGCTTGTTTTTTTTTTTCCATTTCACCATTTAGTTTATTTAGGAATCTCTTTGTCATGTAATTGAAATCTGATTATTCTTTTTACTGTTGATTTTAAGTTAATCCATAATTAGTCAATATCCCATTAAGGTAACAGTATTGATTTGCTCTGTAGCCCAGCATAGAACAGATAAAATGTTCCTTTATGTGTGATTGTAAAGAACTTATATTCTAAATATGTTTGCCTTGGTTCAACTAGTCATCCATATACATGTCAACTTATGTACTTTCTGTTTCTTTTTTTTTTTTTCGAGACAGGGTTTCTCTGTAGCTTTGGAGCCTGTCCTGGCACTAGCTCTTGTAGACCAGGCTGGCCTCAAACTCACAGAGATCTGCCTGCCTCTGCCTCCTGAGTGCTGGGATTAAAGGCGTACGCCACCATTGCCTGGCTACTTTCTGTTTCTTGTATATTTGTTTGATCAGTTATTCAGAAAGCACTTTAATTTCCTCCTAGCTTGTTTTAATATTTTTATATTTATTAATTTTCATAATTTAGCTATATAGACTTCAGTACCTATCACCAAATAAGCATAAAGGTTTGTTTTCTAAATTTCTTAGTGAATTAGCAATTATTATTCTATCTTACCACTGTTCTAATATTACTCATTATTCTTAGAATTGATAAATAACTGATAAATTAAGCCTAGCATCAAGGTCAAGACTAAACTCAAGGCCAGGCTTTAATGTCAAAGCCAACAGCAAGGTAGAGCTCAATACCCTGAGGCTCCCTCCTACCTATTGTCAGGGCCACAGTACCTCACACTTTGTGCTCTTCAACTTCTCTTTCAAATAACTCTCTCAGTAGGCTTTGTAGGCTCTACTATTTTACTAGATGATTTACCTGAAAATTGTGACCTTAATTTACAAAACCACCCATTTAATTTTTGCTTCATTAATAAAGAGAGGTTTGATAAGCAGATTTGTCTTTAAACACACAGTTTAGGAGCACTGTTTAAATGGAATCTGTCATTCATATTGCAGGAAAATTCTTATGATGACTAGAGAAATGATTCTTTAATCAACTGAACATTGTGCAACTATGTACACAATACATAAGCATTGTGCAACTCTAATACTAGAGTCCCCAAAACGTAAATAAGAACTGTTCTTTCGTAGTAAGCTCACAGCTTTGGACTATAGGGAACCATTGATATTATTTTTAAGGGAAAATCCAAATACATTCACTTCTTCCTGAACTTTACAATTTACAGTAACATTCTTAATGTTTTTGCATTATGAGTCTTATTTCACTTACAATACAATTCAGTGGAAGCTGAAACTCAGATATTACAAATCTCTCAGTTAATGGTATATGATATCGTATGATAAACACACATTCATGAATGATATACAGCTTCTCTGTCTGTGTCCTGTTCCAGAAAATATTATAGGAACTTCTCTCCCCGGTTTAGCAAACCTGATGCTGCCTTGCATCCACTGAACTATCATTTGTATATAGAAATTTATCATCATGTTCTTGGTTTCTCTGTCTTCCGTTGCCTTTTTCCTATTGATTACATATTTTTTAAAAAATTTTCTAAGAAGTTTTATTTTCAGTTTCAAACTCCATAAGGACTACTGCTTTTTATTCTCATAGTACTTTTTATTAAAGACTAGAAAGATTAAAATCTATTTCATAGGTAATCTTAACTTATTCAAAGGAACATAATGAGAATTGCATGTAACAACATTTAGGAGACTGAGTTAGAAAGACGATGAGTTTGGAGACTCTGCTCTGCTCCCGGAGAGACCCGACAGCTCTGCTGGAGCAGAGACACCATGCTCAGCTCTGCCGGATAGACACGATAGCTCTGTGCTCTGAGGCAGACACATGAAGCTTCCCAGGATGGACGTAGGTTAGAATCTTCTTGGTAAGCGCACCTTGGGGTGCTTACACACATTATTAGAAATGGGTTAGAACAATATGTAAGAGCTAGCCAATAAGAATCTGGAACTAGCTGGGCCAAGCGGTCTTTAAATGAATATAGTTTGTGTGTTGTTATTTCGGGCATGAGCTAGCAAGCGGCTGGGGTGTTGGGGACGCAGCCCCGCCGCTCCTTATTTCAACAGATGGCGCCCAGACGTGTGGACAACTGAATCCACAGAAAGCCTGAAAAAGCTTGGGAAAGAGTAAAGCATGTTTTCTTGGTAGCAGAAATTTCTTGGGTCTGCTCCGCTTGCTAGAGGCAAGCAAGCGCTCTCATCTAAGAGAGGCTTCCTGACTCAGCTTCAGCTGCAAAACCCTGCAGCTCATTAAGAGGTCCTGCCACGAAACACTTAAACGGTGTTGGTGAAAAGCTGAAACACATGCTTTTCGGTTTTCAGCCGTAGCAAGAAAAAAGCTGCGCCGATTTAAAATGCCGGCTTTCTGGGCCGTCCTGCCAGGACAAACTCTGACTGTTTGAGGCAGGAGGGCCAGCTACAGAAAGAGGACTTGAGTGTTGTCTGTTGTAGCTCGCTGGCTGGCAGGGACCTTGAAACACCATAGAATTGTGGCTATAAACTTGGCTACAGCCTGTGTCTCCGCCATGAGGCTGGAAAGCTAAGGAATGGACTGGATCTACCTGGCAAAGCCACGGCTTTAATCCTACTCATATTGCTCAGTAATTTAAAGGCTCATGTGGTCAGAAAAAGAGAGATATACAGTAAAGAGAGATTCAAAGATAAAGAAAATGTTTAAATGATTTACAATGTGTTAAAATTATATGCAAGCTAAAAGTTAAAAGTTCTTAAAAAAAGTAAGAAAAAGAGAAGTTGTGTGTGGTAGTACACGCCTTTAATCCCAACAGTTGGGAGGCAGAGGGAGATTGACCTCTATGACTTCAAGGTGTGGTAGCACACGCCTTCAATCCCAGTGCCTAGAAGGCAGAGACAAACAGATCTCTGTGAGTTCAAGGTGTGGTAGCAAACACCTTTAATCCCAATGCCTGGGAGGCAGAGACAGGCAGATCTCTGAGAGTTCAAGGAGAGCCTGGTCTACAGAGTTATTCCAGGTCAAAGAGATACAGAGAATATAAAAGTAAAAATAAATAAAATAGAGGTTAAAATAAAACATACAAAGATGGAAAATACACAGAGAATCTTGATACTGTATACTATTATGCTCTCTTTGAATTGTTTGAATGCTGAGGAAGGAGCAACAGCTGCCAAAAGATATTTGTTTATAAATGCTGCTAAACTAATCCAACGTAGAGATTTTGATGCCTTGACTTTGAAATTTGGATCTAAGGACATGATGCTTTCGAAAGGAGTTTCCTATTTTGTTTTCACAGAGGATGAGACCATGTTCATTTCTTCTATTCCGATATGGTATGATGGACCACGCCCTCCTGAACGGTTGCTGTGAATACTTCAGAAAATTGCTTCGCTCAACTGCCAACTGAGATAAAACTAACACACAGGTTATACCCTGAAAGACCTAATTAACGACGCCCCCATTCAGCAGGAAGCAGTTTGGAGAGAAAAAACTGCGCCCTTATTCCCAAATATTGTTTATAAATGTTCTTTTACATTTAAAGGGGGAGATGATATAGGTATGAATAATTTACATTGATATGGATTTTGCTTTAGTGATTTAAATTTAAGGTTAATTTTGTAATGTATATAGGTTGTTAATGAATAATCATTAATAATAGTTAAGTTTGTAGTCATGTTAGTTAAGGTTTTCTAGATGTGCATAGATATATTTTAGATAGGCATTCTTCATATTTTTCAAAGATTATAGAATATGGCATTTTAAATGTTTTAATAACTTAGGACTTTTCATGACAATGAGACAAGTCTGCTCCTGGCAGCACCAATCTACTTCAAGAGGAAGATGGGCATCGAAGAGGATCCTTATGGAGTTTGATAGCCATTTGGGCAATAAACTGCTCTTGCCTGGACTACTACATAAACTGGACATAGAGAACCCACAGAGAGAGGACTGCTGAACTTGCCTAAAGGTGAGATGATCTTTCGGGGTTCCTGATTCATGAGAGAGTCTGCAAGACATTCTTCAGGACAAGCAGATAGTGACTGCCTTTGAAATTTCCTGCTTTGTGAAAATGTCTGCTAAAAACTATGGGCCTATAGGCCGAAGATGGATGCCCCAACGGTATAGAGGAACTTTGGGTGACTGTCCAGGCATCGAGATGTCTCTGTCATTTCTTGAGTTTGAACGTTGCTTTTTTCTTGTTTGCTTAGGTAATATTGTATCTTTCTGGAATCTTTGAAGGAGTTAAAGAACAGTTTGCTATAGTTATAGTGTTCCTTAGTTATGATATAGATTATTGTAATTTTTATTTGATAACTGTTTTGTTATATGTAATTTTGCTCCGTTAAAGTTAAAGCCTTCTTTTTTTTGTTTAAACAGACAAAGGGGAAGTGATGTGGGAGTGTCATATTAATCTGTTGATTTCATTGGCTGAGCAATAAAGAAACTGCTTGGCCCTGATAGGTTAAAGCATAGGTAGGAGGAGAAAACAGAATAGGATGCTGGGCGGAAGAGGAAGTGAGGTCAGACTCTGCTCTGCTCCTGGAGAGACTCGACAGCTCTGCACTCTGGAGCAGAGGCAGACACATGAAGCTTCCCAGGATGGACGTAGGTTAGAATCTTCCTGGTAAGTGCACCTTGGGGTGCTTACACACATTATTAGAAATGGGTTAGAACAATATGTAAGAGCTAGCCAATAAGAATCTGGAACTAGCCGGGCCAAGCGGTCTTTAAATGAAAAAAAAAAAAAAAGACGATGAGTTTGATGACATCTCAGGTTACCTAGTACAAACTTCCTAAATGAATGAATGAATGAATAAAATAACAGCACATCATATTTCTGCATAACATTAGTGACTTTTTAAATAAAATTACACCATAATAACATTTCAGGGTGATTTTGACATTTCCATTATAATTGTTTGTCAGCCACAAATATTAAAATTTCATCTAAATGTTGTGTGTGCTCTGATGGACTATCTTCCACCTTCTTCAAAATCCTGACTCGTTGTGAAGCAAAACTGTTGAAATTAGGTCAATTGAAAGCAATACGATGGTCAATGGCAAGAAAAGTTTACATATTCCTTGTTTTAAATCAAAAGGTAGAGGTAATTAAGGATAAAGAAAATTTTGTTGAAAGCCCAGGGAGACTGTGAGCCTTTGTACCAAGGATACACGTTGAGACTAAAAAGGACTAGTACTGAAGGAACTTAAAATTGCTGCTTTAAGGAATACATGGCTAGTCAGATACAAAATGTCCACATTCTTAGCATAGAGAAAGTGTCAGTTTCAGGATTGAGCAAATCAGCCGCAAAATTCCTTAAGGCAAAGTGGAACTCAAAGCAGTATCTTGACTCCCTTTCATTGGACGGGAGGAAACAGTGAGAAAGCTATAGGAAAAAATGTGTAAAGCTAGCATCTTGTTTTATGAGGTTAAATAAATGAGCTGCATTTACAGCACAATAGTGCAAGACAGAGAAAGGAAGTAATGAATAAATTGCTCCAAGGCACTCAAACAGTGCCTAAGATAGTAAATGAACATGAACACAGTGTATATAATATTTTCTGTTTGTACATAATCAAATTCCATGAAAAAAAAGTAATGCCTATATACAGAACTCTGTACACTGGCAGTTTCTGGAGGGCTAAGGAAGCCTTTAGGCTTTAATAAAACCATCAACAAAAGCTGTTTCTAATTTATATTCCTGAAGACATAGAGACCTACACAATTATTCTACCTTTACTTTGCTGGTGACTTGTGAACAAAGCCTAAATGACAGCACATTCATTTATCCAAGGGTTCACTATTATCTGAAATAGACTTTTGGACACTATGGCTAGTTGCTGGGAGCCGATTTGAATGGCTGCCATTACAAGATGGCATTTGGCCCCAGCCTCGCTTGATATCATAATAAAGGTTGCAGTTCTTCCACTAGAAAACAGGATGAGTTGTTGTGATCTAGCTGCCCATACTTCCCCTGACCGGCAGGGGAACTTCCTTGTGGTCTGTAATTGACAGGGATGTTCCCCTGCTTTCTTTCCTGCTGGTGGGTCTCCAGAAAAGCAGTTAAAGTATCAAAGTATCAAAGGTTGCTAGGAAGACTCCCTATATAAGCAGCTGCAAATCAGAGCTTGGGGCCCCTTGCTTTCTGCTCTCCCTTCAACCAAGAGGCTCCAATAAAGCGTGATTTGAGAAGAATCCTCGTCTGGTGGCTGTTCTTTCCTGCTGGTCAGGGAGTTCGCCGCAGCTAGTCAGAAGGCATTCAAGTGGAGCTGTTCACTGCCTGTATTTGGTCACCCAAGCATTCTAGTGGAACGATGAATTAAGATTAGTTCTATGTTCTCTTGAAATTTGCATGCAATTGAATGGAACTAGAAAAAAATATCCTGAGTGACATAACTCAGACCCAGATAGACATGGTATGTACTTACTCATAAGTGAATGTTAGATGTCACCAAAGGAAAACCCTAAGAGAAACATACATGGATTCCCTTGAATGAGAAACAGAAAATAGCACCTGAGAAAATTATGATGAAGGGGAGAAGGGAGAGTAGACAGGGAAAGAGAGAGGAGAACGGGATGGAGGAGAAGAACATAAGGGATATAGGATGCTCTAGAATGGAGAAGAACAATGAGGGGAAAAGAAGAAAGTGATACCTTCATTGAGGGAACAATTAAAGGGCTTTGGAGAAACAAGGACCTAGGAAAATTCCCAGGAGTCCTCAAGGATGATCCCATCGAAGACTCTAAGCAACAGAGGAGAGGACACCTAAACTGACCTTCCTCTATAATCAGACTGACGATTACCTTAATTGTCACCATAGAACCTTCAACCAGCAACTGATGGAAGCAGATAAACAGATCTATAAGAAAGCACTGAGCCTAGCGGTTGGA
Organism: Alexandromys fortis; assembly: GCF_014885135.2. Lineage (NCBI taxonomy): Eukaryota > Metazoa > Chordata > Mammalia > Rodentia > Cricetidae > Alexandromys > Alexandromys fortis. Next base: position 11,604,226 of record NW_026067911.1, on the reverse strand, counting down.
GATCACACTAAGAGATGAAGGAGTGATAATATGAACAAAGGGGTCAAGACCATGATGGTGATACCCACAGAAACAGCTGACCTGAGCTAGAGAGCAAACAAACCTGTGTAGGACCAAATTAGACCAACTGAATGTGGGGATCAGTTGTGAGGATTGGAAAGTCTGTGGGGCACTGACAGTGGACCAGGATTTATCTCTATTACTAGAACTGTTATCAAGGAGCACATTCTCTTTGGAGGTATACCTTTCTCAGTCTAGATATAGGGGGAGGGTCTTTGTCTTGCCTCAATGTGAAGATTCGGACAAAGAAGGGGGGGAATAAAAAAAACAGTGAAAATGATAAAACAAAATCGTCATATTTTACAAGGATTAATGCAACATTCAATCTAATGCTGATGTGGAAGTTGTTCCAATCAGGAGCTCATACTTCATTTTCATTGAAACATAAAACTATTTTCATTTATGCTTTTTATACCATTGTGGATACCGTCAATAAAGAAAATTCATGAAAGAATGGATCATCTTACTTTTGAAAACTTACATCGTTTTCCCCAAACTTCAAACATAACTACACTAATCTGAGAGCAGTTACCGACACCAGCAAGACTGTCCATCAGTGAACAGGTCTGAGATCATCTTTATTATTTACAACAAAATTTATTGTGTAAATAAGGTAATATTTTAGGCAGTGATATGGTATAACTGTAGTTATTCAATCAACATACTTTATAAGTATGCTGCATAAGAAATCAATGACTTAATATGCTTCATTTCATTTTGATGCTCACATTGTTCTATTAATCTTAAAATAGCTCATAGCGCACTTCTAAGAGTCAATGTGCTTATTCACGAAAATTTTTATTTAGATGGATATTGACACAAATGTGAGAACTTATGTACTGATGAGACAGCTTGTTTGATAAAGATACTCGGTGTCAAGCCTGCATTACAATTTTGATACAATGGACAGGGAGAGAAGAAAAATAATTCTTGGTGCTTCTCTTTTGACCTAAAGAATGACTCTATGTCATACACAAACACAAATGCAAACACACACACACATGTACACTCAAACATACCCGCACACAATATATACACACACAGACATATAGAGACATGTACACACATATAAACAAAACACATCACACACATAAATACATTCATGAATACATGTACAAACATACACCCACATACAGGCACATATCCACACATATGCATATATGCACACACATACGCAAACACACATATCCACAGGCATGTGCAAATACATATACAGTAACACACTCTCACACACATATGCATACATATATATACATATACACTCACATATACTTATCTACATGCATGCACATGTAAAAATATACATAAATACTCATACACATACACACATGCCAATATTTACACACATGCATACTTTACATAATAATATAAACACATTCACACTTCACATGTATACATACACATTTAAAAACATATACAAACACACATGCACATACACACACTCAAATACATGCATACATGCAAACATATAGCCACATATCCACATGCCTACAAACTTAAATAAATGTTTTTAAAAAGTGAGGATACATATAAACATTTATACTACTTCTGAAAGTTTTCTTTACTGTTTGAGATTTCATTTTTCAAACTCAGAGGGACATTTATTTTTATACTTTATAAGACATTCTCCAGATTGCAAAAGAATCTCAAAGAAAGTGCACCATAACTTAAATAGATGCTTGCCTCTGGGTGTGCTTTCACAAGTTTTCTTCTGCATAATTTAGAAGCAAATGTTCATTTATGAAAAAGTATATGTATTGCTTATGGACATATTGCTATTGTATTTCATTATTTTAGAATCATCTATGAAATGTTATAAGAACATATAAGCAAATCAGAAATAACAGCTGAAATAGTGTTTTCCATGTTACTGTTACATGTTTAACTTTATGAAGAAATTAATTCATTACATTATAATTTTCCCTCATAAATTGTCTGTTAATAAAAATAAATTTCTAAGTTAGAGTGAGCACATACCATTTCTCATTCCAGAAGAATATATATGTATATGTATGTATGTATGTATATATATATATATATCTTTTAGAGTAGCAAAAGTAAAGTGTGAATTTTTAGTGCACATTGCCATATTTTGCTGACTAAAGCCTAGATGGGCTACAACCATTTATTTCTTGTTTGGCTTGAGAATGGAAGCCCAATACCGAGGAGTCCAGAGTATTCAGGTTCAGGTGAGACATTCTTCCACACACAGTCAGGCAGCTTCTTGGTACACAGTCGTGGTAGAAAAGGAACCAGCACACTTGGTGGGCTCCTCTTATGAGAATACAAGTCCCACGAGACATGAAGACACATGCCGGTAAGCATAGCTCTTGAAAGAAGAGTTCAGAGTGTCTCCAGGAGTTCACTTCCAGCCTGAATTAGTTAATTCGAAGAAAAAACAGTGATCAACAGTGAGACTATGTCTTAAAGTAACTAAGTTTGGAGAAGGGTCAGTGGGAAAAAGCATTTATCCCCAAATCTGGTAACTTCATTTCTTTTCCAGGAAATCACCTTACTGTATGAGAGAAATGAATCACACAAGCTATCCTCTGACCTCCACACACCTACTGCAGTATACATGAACATACATACACACACACACACACACACACACACACACACACACATACAAAATGAGATAGTGGCCTGAACAAACAGGTAAAAGAAAAAGTGAGCAAAGGAGTAGAGTCCTGGCAACAATATTTTCTGTTAACTGATGGGATGTAATATTAGTGAATCACTCAAGTCCGAACACACTGGACTCACTACTGATATTCACAAGACAAAAATAACCACCCCATTTTTCAGTTACTTCTGTCAGCTATTTCTTCATAGGAAATTAACTACTAGGTTTATATTCAAATAATAACCATAATTTCAAAATTTTTACCTAAGTTATTATCTATCTTTGTAACATTGTTTTGTGTCTAGTTCAGAAGTAAGACAAATAAGCAGGGCCACATGACAATAGCCTACTTGCTTTGGATTTGATTACAGGTGGTCTCTCAATCACTAGACCTTGTTAGCCAGCCTGGCAAAATTGGCAAACTCTAGGCAACATGAGAGTCTCAGAAAGTGGGTGGAGCAAAATCAAGCAAGAAGCAGACATTGACCTATCACCTCCTTTCTAATGTGCTTGTTTGCACTCACATACCAATACACATAAACCTATACAAACATATACTCCCACACCACCTTCAACAAAAACTATTTACAGTTTTCCAATTAGTAGATTCATCAAACAGGATGTTACATCTTTCCTCCTACATTGGTTCTGTGAGCTCAAGGGCAACACAGAACCATGAGAAGAGTCACTATGAACAACATACAGCAGTTTCTTATCTGGCTTTCCAGAATGTTTTAAAACCTTAGGGACAGCAAATTGAGCACTAGTTTCTCGGAGATTTAATCATTCTTACACCTACCACTAACTGGTGTGTGTGTGTGTGTGTGTGTGTGTGTGTGTGTGTGTGTGTACACCTGCAATCTCATTCATAATTATAATAGAGGTATATTTTTTAAAATTTAGTTATACAAACTAAACATGATAATCGTTTCAGTAACTCTATTTCTATGTTTTTAAATTTTTTTAACTTAAACACACAATAAAAATGCTTATAATTATTCATATAGGTTTATCATATTTGTAATGGTATTTTCAATAGTCAATACATGTACCAGTTAATGAACAGATAAATTCACTATAAAATATAAATGCAACAAACTTACATCAGACTGTTTTTCCTTTTTAAAATATTATTCTTTTGGCCTCCTTGTTCATTTGTTCATCAATATTATTGCTGCTGTGGTTACCAAGGAATAATATTTTTTTCATTTTTACATGTCTGACTTCTGCAACATTCCTTTTACCATCTCATTGTGTTTTCTCCTCTCCGGGTTCTCCATATGAGTTATTAACTTTAGTGAAACCAAAAATAGAGAACATAAATTGGAGGAATATACAATGAGATATCAATCTAACACAAAAAGAAATTATTTATCAAGCTATGAAACCATATAAATAAAGTGAATTTCAATGTTAGTAGAGGAAGAGGCCAGTCTAAAAGGGTATATACTGAACATTTCTAAGTTCATGACTTATGAAGAAATCTTGAAATCCCAGGTAATGCTGTGATAAAACTAAGACTCAATTAACATAAGTAAAAAATAATAATACACATTAAAGTCTAGTAATCCCAATAAAATTAAGAGTTATGAGAGTGAGCCTTTATACACTTTTTAGCTCACTAGGAAATATTTTATGCTTGGAAATACCAGAAAGGTATCATAAATTCTCTATAGGTCTTTTATTAATCAAAAATTGGTTCATTTTATAAAAAGAACTGGTGTCATAAAAATTACATAATTCATCTTTTAGCTCATATATATCTTTCTAAATATTTTATGGAATGAATAACGTTAAGGAAGCTTAAACGTACTTTAAAACTATCATCAACAGGTATGAATACTTCTCTCTTTATGATTTATTTATTTTTAATTATGTGTGTTATTAAAACTTTATTCCGGCAACAAATAAAGTGCGATCACAGCCACTAAAGGTTTTCTCCTGTGAATTTAGATTAAAATCAACATTGCACTCCAGCTATCATATTCTCTCCATGTATTTAATTTTACATAATACAAAGCTACATTATAAATATTTTACTTGTCAGTTATGATCATTGGAATTTTCATAGGATTTTATCACACCCACATGAATATTTTTGTCATACTCCAAAATTCAAACTAGTTTCATGGTAAACACCATGCCTTCCTGCCACACCTCCATGCCTGTTTTTCCATATGCTCCTTTAACAGAAATATTAAACAATAATAAATACACCTGTTTATATTTTTTCATATTATCTTTAGAGAATTATCAATTATTTAATGATGAATAAGAATCCTAAAGCACTTGAATCCTCTCCATTATTTCAAATGATCACTGAAGTTACAGCGTGTATTAGCCTCCATCTAATTTCAAATTATTTCTTTGGAGAAACCATTAATACTATTATTGAACAGTGTCCAAGAGCCTCCAGTGTAAAATTGCCTTAATAATGTGATAGAAACTTAGCATTCAATTAGAGTGAAACAATTGGAGAAAACACTATGGATGTACTCTCAGAACATAAAGAGTTGTCATGAAAGCAAGCGGTGCTGCAGGATATATTGAAAAGTTTATTTCACTTGGTCTGCAGGATGTGAAGTCATGTAGCAAAATGGATTTTTCCATAAGACAATCTTCTTGATGACTTAGGACAAAAATCAAGCTTTTCAAAATTTCATCTTACTTCAAAAGAATTAGAAATGAAAATCAGCAATTTTCCCATCAGTGTCGCATAAGATTTCAATATTTTATTGGTGATTATAGGAGTATATTAGCTTTTAACTCTGTTAAATGTCATTTCGATTATTTATATAGATATGTTCATGCTTTGATTAAATAAACTAAACATTATTGGTTATCTCATTAATATTTTATACAAATTTAGTTAAGTTTGAGATTTATTTCTGAATTATGTCACAAATTAAAATTGGACATCTACCTTATCCAAAACAGCAAGACAGTTTTTATAAACCATTCAAATAACCTTTATTGTGATTAACGGTGATCACACACCTTAGACATATACATGTATTCACTAATATGTGAATCTATATACATATATGTTCATAAATGTGCATGTATGGTTCCCTGTTAATTGTCTCCTAATTAACTGTATTCTATGATTCATTTTATGAATTTTGAATGGCTAATTTTCATTCCTGGACTCCTCCAATAGGCATTTTTTTTTCTATGATGAGCTTTGAAATTTTTGATAAAATGTATTTTGGATAAACCAGTATGCTTTTTCATAGACTTTGGAAGATGCTAGAAGAATTTTAAAATTTACTATTGGATCAAAAGTTAGATATACTCATAAACTTTTGCTCTGTTATAAAATGAAGAATAGTTCTCTATTCTAAGGACAATATTCTTAATAGTTTTCCCCTTATTATACCTTTAATTACCAATGACATCATTGATTTATGTTTCTTACAAAGACCATTAAAATTTTTTAATTTTTTTTTTTGGTTCATAGGTTTTATTTTTTTTATATTTTTTTT
>NW_026067911.1:11580580-11597269 GCF_014885135.2 Alexandromys fortis | reverse complement strand
TATCCCCAACCCACCCCACCCCCAAGATCCCAATTTTCTCCCCGGCAATTTTATCTACTTCCCTTAGCCAAGAGGATAACTATATGTTTTTTCTTGGGTTCACCTTCTTATTTAGCTTCTTTAGGTTCACCAGGTATACACTCCGTGAACTTTATTAATGGCTATTTAAGTTAAATCAAAATTATTTAAATTTTGATATTATTAGTTTCTTAACTATTTTTATGTCCTATGTCTCTTTGCAGATAATATATAACGAAAACACGTGTACAAGCTAAGTTAAAAGAAATTACCACTGAAAAATATCACAAGAGACAGATAGATAGCTAAGTGTTTAGAAATGTTTACTAGTCCCAGAGGAGATTCTGTCACCCAGGACCCATGTGGTACATACAGAACTACCCAGCCTTTATATTGTAACTTAAACGTCTAGAGTTAATTCTACAGACATAATTAAAATTTCTATTGCCTTAGAATTTTACTGTGATTTTAAATATTTCACCTCATAGAAATAACATAAATAGGCAAACATGGAAAGGGTGTATTGGTGAGCTATATACCATAAATTATTCACAAAAGAATATATGCAGTTAAATAATGGTGGTAGGTTAAATGACAGTTTGACATATTATAAATGACAATATTAGAAATGGGTTATATAGTATCAATATATCATAGAGAAAATAAAAAGAGGATTAGAATACATTGTTCAAAATTTATTGTGGTACATTAAGTTATGAAATTTCAAACAAGTAACTATAAATTTACTTGTTGACCCTCCCATTGCATTGAAAGCCTATTTTAATGGAGTTACATTAAACAATCAGGTTTTTATTATTTTCTGAGATCTAATAGTTGACCCATGATCATTAAAGGGGGGAGTTTAAAGAAGAAGTTGTAAAGACCTGAAGATGTGTATATATCACAAGAATATAAAAATAATAAATCAGACAGAGGTATGAGTTTGCAAAGTAACAAACATAAAGATATAATGTATAAACAAAAGGCAGAATATTAAAGATTAGGAAGTTATCAATGCGGGCATATGATCTGTAGTTGTCAGCTAAAAGTATGAAGCTTTAGCAAAGTTTTCTATTATTTGATTTTGCTAATGGAAAAAGATGCTACTACACTCTATAGGAAGTACTAGATGAATAAAAACCACAGAAAAGTAACAGCAAAATTAAAAACCTCCCTGCAGTCCCCCTCAGTCCAGAAAGTGTCTCTGTAGCTTCTTCAGAACTTTCTTTATCCATAATATTAAACCAACATCCCTGCTTTGAACACCCCCAAATGTTCACTTTTCCCTGGTTGCTACCCATCAAAGACAGTAAGTCATATCAGAATACCAATCAGAGTAGCTCTCTTACTTCTAAACTATCATGGCAATAGAATGCCTACCTGTCATGAATATACATGCATTCTCTTTTCTGTGTATGAAATGTTGAAATACACTCATTCACTCAAACTACTGCTGAGTATATATCATGGGAGATGATCACACAGTAGAGAAAGCATATATGATGGCAGCCAAAAAGCATGGTGAAGAAAACATGCAATGGACATAGAACAGATAAAAATCACAAAGAATTTGATAGTGTATGCATTTCCCCATGTGTCTTACCTCCACTTTACAGGTTCAAGAAGAAATAGAGAATTCTCATGGAGAAAGTACAGTGTGGCTGGGGCTTTTAGCATGTGGCTATACGAGTATTTTCATTAAAAATTTAACGACACCACATGAGAGAGAACAGAATATAATATTGCTATTCCAAAAAAAAATGAGTCTAGGTTTAAGATCAGAAATATAACACAATTTGTTTCTTGGAGGATTATGGCTTTAACTGGAGAGTTAAAGACTAAGATATTCAAGGACTGAGTAAGGGGTAGAGTGGGTAGAAAAGAGAAGAAAGTATTTAAATGGTGAAATTTGCTACAATTTGAAAACTTGAATATGCATTTCAGAATGATTTATCTCTCAGAGTAATTATAGAAAATTGCATAAAGGTGCATTGTAACTTAATTTTAACCCATAGATTAAAAGGTCATCAAAGACTAATCCTTAAGTCTAAATTCAGAGAGACTTTAAGAGAGTGTTTTCAAACTCAGAGATATTTTCACAGAACGTTTATGTCTCATTTGCAAAGAAAACAAGGTTCTAGAGCAAGTTAGCAAACGGAACACTTATTCGTAGCAGAGTGAAACTTGACAGAAATTCTGAGTCAGTTTCTGGCCAGAATTCTGAACACACTACCACAGACAATTATCAGTGGATCAAGTCAGTATTTTATATTAAAGTCACATCTTTAGAAGAAGAACGTATTCATTAAATACAGGCATAAATATTCATACTTTTATATGCATTCCTAAGTAAAAGAACAGCCAAATCTTCATTAGTCTTACTTATAGAAATGCTCTTAATTAAATAATTAAGGTATTTTAAGATTATCATTTTCCTACCCCTAAATCAAATGCCTCATTAAATTGCTAATATCTAGCTTAGGTTTCCTCATAGTTGTGAAAATATAGCCCAAACCTTATATTACTCTGAGGGATGCAGAATATGAAATATAAAGAATTCTGAACAAATACTAAGACATTCCAATTAATTCTAAACAGTACAATAGTGCATATGAGACAAAGAAGTTTCTAATCATAAATCTATACTATAAATCAAGAATTGATTAAGAAAGTTGTCTCATATAAATATTCTTGGAAGGTTGCTAAAAAAAGAAAGACTAGTTTTAAAAGCCTGCTCCCCACATGTGATAGGCCAAATTGACTATTCCCCTACAAACGCCCTTAGCTAGTTGTCACATCCCCAAAGCAGCTCCATTCAGAAATGATGCACTTTCATATGTGCTCTTGCAATAATTTATAATTATGATCACTGATGTCTCTAACTGTGGCCTGTTGACATTGAAATGATGCCTCATGAGATACACTTTTATGGCTAAATTCTGGCTGAAGCCAACATCTGCGAAGATTACTTCCTTCTGTGGAATTATAAATCTTTCTCTAATTATTTTCTTCTTCCCTTAGGTCTTTATATTTCTTCTACTTGACTATATTTCATTCATATAAACCTACAAATCTGATAACATCATTACAATACTTAAAAATCTTCCCCTAACTTCAGGGTGAAATTCAAAACTCATTAACACATAAAGGTTATATGTGGCAAGGCAGAGAAATGGGGTTTTTGGGAAACATCAAGAATTAATCATAAATCGAGGCCTGTCACTTCAACAGATTTATTTTCTTGATTGTTAAGAAAACATTTTCTAGGTCACCATGTGGGTTGAGCATGAGAGTGTGTATATAGGATGTGATGACTACACACACACACACACACACACACACACACACATATATATATATATGTCCTTGTACTCATTATCATGATTCACATGTGAGCACACCTCTATTCAAGATAACCATCATATTTGCTCATTGAAGTGTACTAAGCTCATCCTTTGAGGTCTTCTATCCTTTTACTCAGGCAGGGTTTTGTCCTTTCTTTCTTTCTTTCTTTCTTTCTTTCTTTCTTTCTTTCTTTCTTTCTTTCTTTCTTTTTTTTTCTTTCTTTCAAGATTTATTTATTAGTTATATATACAAGATCTGCCTGCATGTATCACTGCAGGCCAGAAGAGGGCACCAGATCTCATTATAGATGGTTGTGAGCCACCATGTGGTTGCTGGGAATTGAACTCAGGACCTCTGGAAGAACAGTCAATGCTCTTAACCTCTGAGCCATCTCTCAGCCCTCCTTTCTGACTTTGTATCTGTTTGCATTGTAGAATGATAGGAAGGTAAAGAGAGAAGACGGTAGAGGTGAGAGAAAAATTAGGTGTTCATTTCTGAATGTTCTGTTAACCTGAATAATAGATGCATTCAAGAAATATAATTAAGACAAAAATGCCCAGGCTGGCTAGGTGCTCACCTGGATCCAGCTGCTTTGAAAAGCCTTGTCTCAGATGGATAAGGTAAAAAGCAGTAAACGATACCTTATGTCTCTATTCTCAGAGTCGTTAACATCTTCTATATACCACAAAGACAGAAACATACACACACACAGAGAGAGAGAGAGAGAGAGAGAGAGAGAGAGAGAGAGAGAGAGAGATTGTGTGTGTATGTGTGTGAGTTTGTGTGTATATGTGTGTGTGTGAGAGAGAGTTTGTGTGTATATGTGTGTGTGTGTGTAAAAGAGAGAGAGAGGACACAAACACATACAGAGAGAGAGAGAGAGAGAGAGAGAGAGAGAGAGAGAGAGAGAGAGAGAGAGAGAGAGGACACAAACACATACACACGGACACAGAGAGAAAGCAGGGGGGGCATAAATATAGAAAAAAAAGAGGTTTATTTAAACGAGTTAAAGAAACAAATGCAAGTGTTTAAATATTGAAAGAACATTAATTTTTCATCATGTAAAGTAGAACTGGTTATTAGTGCATAGTTGAAAGATGGGGATTCAAAGATGAGTTTTATGTGTTTGTTTTCAACATAGAAGGAACTGACCTGCATTTACATTCTAACAAGGATGATCTGATAACAGCAAATCTGAAAGGTTCATACCCCATTAGACTCTGTTGGAAAAAAATAATTTTTCATTTCAAAGTAGTTATCAACTCAAGATAGCTGTGAAGTTGGGATGTAGGACTGTGTCCACTCTCAGCACTGGAACTCCATTGGGTCAAAATCTATGTAGGCTTTGTGTGAACTGCTACCAGTCTCTATGAGTTCATAAGAGCTTTGGCTCATGTTTATTTTAGGGGTACTGGGATTATTAGTGTTCTCTATTGCCTCTGTCTCTTATAAATTGTCTCATGATCTACATAATTCCTTTTGCCAGGAAAGCAGGAATGATAGAGACATAACATTTAGAACCAAGTTTTGCAAGGTTTCTCACTCTCTGCATAATCTCTTGCTGTGAGTCTCTGTATTTGTTTCTGTCTGATACAGGGAGAAGAAGAGCAAAACACTGATTGGTAAGCAGAGCAGAATGCCATCAGGAGTCATTTTTCCTGCTGCGTTCCTTTTGCAGAAAGGTAGAACTTGGGTCGCGGTCTATTTAGTTTCAGGTCTTGGCCATCTGAGCATTGGTTTGGCCTGAGTTTGATTTCTTGGACGGGGTTTTAAAATCAAGTGAGATCTTGGTTGATTAGTTCCACAAGCTTTGTTCTACTATTTCACTTTGGTCACTGTGCATATGAAAAGTGTGTAGCTGGATTGGTGTTGACCTTTCTACTTTGTTAGCTTGTAGAGTACCTTCGAGTAGAGTTAACATTTGTCAATAAGGATGAAAGCTCTAGGAAGGCACCAGTTCAGACTTCTCCATATTCAATGAGTTGTGTAGGTTTTATCTTCTAAAATAGGGCCTTAGCATCAGTTTGTGGAAGCAGCCAATAGCCTTGGCCATAGCTTGAGTTGTTTTGGATTTCCCATGAGAATCGTTTTACCAACTGAACTGCATGGGGTATAGCAATCAGTTCTATAGCAATGGTCTTAAATAAACAAGGAGGAATGAATTGATTTCAGTTTACAAGAAAGGAAAAGACGCATCCCTTCAAAAAACATTTTGAATATGAGAACAGGATACAGACAATTCTTGATATTGTTCAAGGTCACTGATTTCTATGATTTCCATCAGATTTACATCTGTCTTTGTCTACTTATTCTAAATCAGGCAATGCTGAAGGCAGGAAAAAAGGTTAATTTCTAGGAATTTTTGTTCTTATAACTATTTTTCTATCTGGTGTTATCTTTAATTTTATATTATTTGCTTAATATAAGTTGTTATCAAGTTGCTCTTTTGCTATCTTCTTATAATAATTATTTGGATTTAATGAATATGGCATTGCTGTCTTATGTGTTCCATAATGGTTTTCTCTTTCAATCTGGTTTTACATTATTCAAATTACAGCTCAGTTAGCAATTAAAACCTTTGCAAAGAACCTTACAATTTGGAAAAACCAAGTGTTTTCCTAAATCATCTTGGCATTTAACCGTAACATAAAAGCATAAACATCCTAGAACCTAACGTATATTTTTAAAGCATCTTAATGCTATTAATAGAAATGCTCTGATATGAAGTACCACATCATTTTATTCCATATCTGATCGTTAGTATTCAATTGTTTTTTTTTTTCCATTTTAGAAACGACTTCAAAATGTCTTTACCAAAACATCTTTAAAACTCTTATGGGTGGAATATGAAGTATACCCTAAAAGCCTCCTGTAGGGAGTAAGGTATGGTCAAAGGTAGTAGAAATAACTATTTGGTTTTAGAAAATATTCACATTGTAAGTAGGTGGAGAAAGTGGAATGTAGAACCATTCTTTTGAAGACGATACATGGTCTCTGGGTCTTTATCATCTCCCTGATTTATGTCCAGTACTAGGTAAACCTTCCTGTTTATAATCTTCTGCCTCTGTGATTCTATGTTTACCATGTGCCAATAATAAACAGAGCAAAGGTCTTTAGATAAATATCTTTGGAATTCATTAGCTAAAGTAAATATAAGTAAATATATCATCCTCTAAGTTGTTCTTATAGACTAATTTGGTCACAGTGTGCAAAAATATGAAAAGAAAGCAACCACCTGGTGGCTCACAACCATCTGTAATGAAGTCGGGTGCACCAAATAAATATTAAAAAAAGTTATAAAAAATATGAAAAGAAGGCCAAGCATTGAAAAAGTCTGAACAAATACAATAACAATTACTCAAGGTACATGATACTGTGTAGGAAATTCAGAGAAGTTTTTATAATAATAGTAATAATAATAATAATAACTATTAGAAATTATTATGTGATCTGCAATGGTTTAAGAGTAATTATTTTCTTCCCAACATAATAGCATGTTAGTGTATAAAAGTTAAATTTTCATGTTTTGGCTATATGAATTTTGGGCAATTATCGTAAGACTATAATAAAGTCTTTTATCATATCTGCTCCTAAACCTCTGGCTATTTCGTAAGTCTAATTTCCTCTGTATGTTTAACCTTGCCTTTGTTGCACTCCTGTATAGACCCCAGATTTTGTACCATAAAACAATATGAAGCAGGTGCCATATATTGCACTATGGAAATTTTTCCAAACAGCATTCAGGTCTCATGAAAATTCAAAACTTACCATTGCTACATGCACACCAGCTCTTATGTCCCTACATAATCTGGAAAGTTTTAAAATTTAATTTAATCTCATAATTGAGTACTGGCTGGTTTTGTGTGTTAAATTGACACGAGCTAGAGTCATCAGAGAGGAAGGAGCCTCAGTTGAGGAAATGCCTCAATGAGATCCAACTGTAAGGCATTTTTTCATTTAGTGATCAATGGGAAAGAGTGCAATCACAAGACTGGTGATCCTGGGTTTTATAAGAAAGCAGGCTGAACATAATATGTGAGTGAACATTTCTCCTCTGTGGTCTGTGAAGCATGTTCTGCCTCTGATTTCCTCTCCTGTTTGAGTTCCTGTCCTGACTTCCTTCAGTGATGAACATCAATGCTGAAGTTTGAGCCCAATAAACCCTTTCTTCCCCAACTTGCTTTTTGGTCATGGTATTTTGTTATAACAAAGGAAACCCTAACTAAAGAGAATTGGTAATTATTTCCTTTCCTAAAAATATTTCTCTATAATTTTTGACAACTGTATCTTTTCTCAAATGATTTTTCCTTCATGCAGTAGTTCACAAATTTGATAGCTAATATTCATTACCAAGGCAACTGGAGTTTAAGGATGTTGTTGACACCCATCTGAGATGTCTTTGAGAGTGATGTAACTCAGGAGGGAAGACTTACTCTCAAGGTAAGTGACACCATCCTATAAGCTGTGGTCTAGAACTAAATAGAAAGTTGGAAAATTAATCCAGTTATGCACCAATATTGGTCTCTGTTCACTGTGTGTGGTACAATATAGCAAGTTGCCTCATGATTCTCACATCACAACCTTTGGGGCCATTTTCGTTCAAGCTACCATATCACAGTATCATGAAAAGCTTTCAAATTAGCATTGAACATTAAACACTTTTGAGAGACAATCTTGTCAGTTTATTGTGTATTCTCATTATTTATGGGGCTATATAGAGAAATTTTGATTTGTTTATTTTTATTATTTACATATATGTACCTAAACACACACACAGACGTTCATGCATACACACATGTGGCATATTGCTAAACAGGAACAGAGGGAATAATGGAGACAACCGACAGGTTTTCAAAGGCATAGACTCTGATAAGAACAAGAAGCATGAGGGGTTAATCATAGAGGAAAAGCTAAGGAACCAATGCAGTCACAGTGTCTTCCAAAGTCACAAACTCAACAGGCCTTCAGAAGCCTTGTCTCTTTGACTATTACTTCATTTCCATTTCTTTTGTTTGTTTTGTTCTTTTTTTTTTGGTGGATCTCTTGTACCTTATGAAATCATTTAATCATTTGATAAGGATGAGGTTGATAATTATTTTCCCTAAGAGAATTCATATTTTACATTTTTGGCACTCATGCCAGCCATATAATCATCTGGGTAATTTAACTTTTAGAAAGTTGCAAGTTATTTGTCTGTAAATGAATAACAATCCACTGCATTCTTTGCATCGTTAGGAATTTTAATGCATATTTATTATTACAATCTGTAGTCCCTCATGCATTATTTAAGTTCATTAGAGATAATGGGCAAATTGATACACAGGACACTGGCTTATATTCTACTCTCTCTGTATCCTGGCATAGTGGAAATATAATCAGTTTATAATCAGATGAGTATTATGGAATACATTGCCCTTTGTTTAAGATTTAGAGGTCCCTTCCAGCTTCCTCTCTGCACTGAAATTCAGAATGGCATTATATAGTGTTTTGTTAAAGAACTATCCAAACTGTGCTATAATAACAAAACCTAGTTGTTTTATATTTGAAAAAAATCATTAAAATATGCATCCATTTTGTTTTTTCCATCAAATATTATATGATATCATTAATATTTACATTTGTCTACCAATCTTCTTATGAATTACAATATTCATTTTATTGAACAGTTCAACATCAGAGAAAATTTTATTAGATTTGAAATAACCTAATAATATAATATAATGTGAATTATAATAATGACTTCACACAAAAATAACAATAGGACAAAATCAAAGTTAAAGACATACTAACATTAAGTGGAATGTAAGCTATCAGAGTCCTCAAGAAGAATATAGTCTGAAAGAGAGAAAATGACTACATCAGAATATGTATTTTTGGGACAGATCATGAGTGTCACAAGCTGTCTTAAACCTTTTCCATGTCTGTAGGGCAGTGGTTACAAATGTAAGCCATGAAGCCATAAAAAATTTATACAATAAAAGTATGGAACCTAATGTCCTCCATGGGCTAAGCATGTACTCTTACAATTGATTCACATGCCCAGTCACAGAGGAGACATTTTAGGTTTATTATTTACCATATACACGTTTGTATTAAGCTCCTTTAAAATGATAACTGAGGATAAGTAATATAGGTCAGTTGGAATATTGTTTGCAAAAGTCTTTGGGTTCAATTCTAACACTGTATACAAAGAGTAAAAAATGCTAAGTTAATACATAATTATGTTTTTGATTTATTTTCTGGAATATAGATTCAAAATGATTTAGAAGAATTTTCATAAAACAATTATTCAACATAGTTCCAAGAAAATCTTGCAATGTATCCATGTGACCTATTAGAAGGTCAGTATGTATCTTACTATGTGTGTTCTTATTCCAGTATTATAAAATCTATCAATATAAGGCATAAAGAAAAACCTAGATATCAACAGATTGTGGCTAGCTCAGTCTCAAAGGATACATGTACACCACGGCCCCTGAATCTATATCTCACAGAACATTGAAGAAAAAGAGAAAGACTATAAATCAGAATACCGTGAAACAGTCAGTCCTAGGAATGACTGCATTAACCTGACAGGAACAATATCAATATCAGTGAACATGTAATTTCTTCTGGTTCCACCTCTAGAGAAAGAACTACAGTCAATTAAAGAATTCTGGGGGAAGGATAATTAGGATTTTCCAGGCATCAGCCATCTTGATTATTGTCCAATCAGAGAGATCCATGTGGAAAACATATACACGGAGACAACAAAATTGGGCTCAGAGGATTGTATTAAGTTCTTTGGTGCAAACACACTCATACGTGTATGTGTGTGTGTCTAACAATGATAACGAAAATGAGGGTGTCAAGAGTGTAGGGGAGATAAAAGGAGTTGGAGGGTGAAAAGGGAGAAAATTAAATGATGTAATTCAATGATTTCAATTAAAAAGATTTTAAAATGAACTATAACCAAATGGTTTATAATTTTAAGTATAAATGCTTGAAGTCAGAAAACATTCTACAATGATATAAATTTAACCAAATAGCAAATATTAAAATATTTACTTTGCTTCTCAATGCACATTTTGAAAGTATTGACAACATTATCAATAAATGATATTGTTATTTGAGTGTGCAATACACTCCATAGATTCATGTGCTTGATAACTTGGTTCAAAATAATGATGGTACTCTGGAAAGTTGAAAAAAATATGGAAGATGAAGCCTAACTGATGGAAAGTGGTCATAGAAGAGACCTTTGAATGTTTACTGGTCTGCCCACTATCTATTTGTTCTCTGCTTTCTTACTAGATATACAACCATGAGATCACATCATAACCTTGTGACCATTACTTCTGTGACATGATAGTTTGTATTCATTCAAACTCTATTTCCAGTCTAAGTGCAGGTAAACCTTTTCTTCCTTGTCACTCTTTTTGTTTGTTTGTTTTGTTTTGTTTTGTTTTGTTTTGTTGTTTGAGACAGAGTTTCTCTGTGTAGCTTTGGAGCCTGTCTTGGCACTCATTCTGTAGACCTGGCTGGTCTTGAAATCATGAAGATCTGCCTGCCTCTGCCTCCCAATGCTGGTATTAAAGGCATGTGCCACCACTACTCGGCTAGCCTTTAAGTCACTTCTTTTTTTCCATTTGTAAATAACTACTTAAACACAAGAACCAGAATGGTAACTAACTAGTGTTAGAAAAAAAGAGGCTGCTTGTTAGTTCCTGTCCACCTGGCTATCTTAGACCCGAAATAATCACACAAAAACTGTATTAATTAAATGACTGCTTGGCCCATTAGCTCTAGTTCCTTCTTGGCTTACTCTTATATTAATTTAACCCATTTCTATTAATCTGTATATCGTCAGGTGGCTGTGCCTTACCGGGAAATGTTTCTAAAGCCAGTCTCCGGTGGCTTGATGGCTTCTCTCTTACTCCATCCTTCTTTCTCTCAGCATTCAGCCTAACTTTTCCTGCCTTACCTAAGGTATGTCTACCTTAGGTATATCTGCATTGCTATAGGTCCAAAGCAGTTTCTTTATTCATTAATGGTAATCACAGCACACAGAGGGGACTCCCACATGAACTAGCTTACATACAGAATGGAGCAACAGTTCCAACCAAAGAAATTCAATCTTGAATAATATGTATACAAAAACATGGCCTGAAAGATATCTCAAAGGGTTAAGGTGCTTGTCTCAGGTCACCCCCAATGGCTCACATTGTACAAAAGAAAATTTTCTAAAGTTATCATTTGTCTTCTACATATAGGATGTGCACGCTCCAAAACACAACCCCACGTGCACACACACACACACACAAATGTATATGCTCACAGAAAAATAATTATATGAAAAAAATTAAAATAGGCAGAAATAGATAAACCAGCTTAGATTATAACTGAATATTATTACATGTATGTACATAAACATCATTTTTGTTATTGAAGAGCTAGCAAAAAATAGAGAAATCATTTCCTAATCAGGTCACTCACATTGTGGATATAATATAGTCTTGACAAGAATAAAATAACCCAGTTGTCAGTTTTTCATTTTAATTGATTTTTAATGTGTGTGTTTGTGTGTGTGTGTGTGTGTGTGTGTGTGTGTGTGTATGCACCTGGGCATGCATGTCCAGAGTGCAGGCACCTGAATAGGCCAGTAGCATGGAATCTTCCTGGAGCTGAGTTACAGAAAACTGTGAGCTTCTCATTGCTATTGCTTGAAATTGAACTCAGGTCCCCTCCAAGTGTCCCAGATGCTGATTCACTGCTCCAGTCCAGCTGTCAGTAATTTCTAAAGAGCATCTTCTTTTCTTCACTGCTGCCATTATGAAAGTGTTAATCCAATGGTTATTCATTTGAAGCTTTTTCTGTGTGTTGTAAGATGTTCAGGAGCTAACAGGACATCTCTCTAGAAGAAGCTAAGATATCCAGTATGAAAATCATTGAGTTTTCTGATATGACCATATCATCTGGGTACCAACTTGCGTCTGTGGAATACGTATACATGAAGGGTACACTAAATGAAATGAAGAGTTTAAGTCTGCAGAAAGAGAAAATACGACTCATTAGCAGATCATTAGAGTTGGTTACATTGAGAACTTATGTACAAGGAAATACCAAGAGCCCTCAAAAACTGCAGGTCCGGAATAAATAATAAAACTGTATTTCTGGTTTATATTAAAATTCAGGAGAGACCATTCAATGAGAAGACTATTTCCCTATAACTAAGGAAATGTGTGGAATGTGAGTGTCTGGTATCACCATATAAAAGAAACACATAGAAACACAGTATTCAGGAACACCCTTGCTTTACCCAAGGATGGTTTCTCCAGTTCGTGGTAAGATAGGATTGTTTCTTTTATCATCACCCACCTCTTTCAGCTTACATAAAAGACAGAGAACATGCTGTGCTCCAGGCCTGACTTAGGTCACTTAGCATAATGCTTTCCAGGTCCATGAATACGGCAAATGACAGGATTCCATATGTTTTGTGGGTGGATTATATTACATACTGCATGAGTGACATATGTTTTTATGAACTCATCCATCAGCCAGAGGCTAGGAATAGTATAAGGGCATAGAAAGGAAATGACTAAAAGCAGCAAAATACCATCAGAAGGAGGTGGTTAGTTCTAACAGCCAATAGAATTTATACGTAGTATAATTTTTATAAGTAGCTGAGAAGTGTTAGAAAGTGGCTGTAGGACAATGTTATTTCCCTTGTATTAAGGCTGAACAAGGAAACCAAGTATAAGGAATAGGCTTCCTGTAGTCCAAGTGTTAAGGACAGCCCCTACTCTCTCTACTAGTAGTGCCTCAAGTAGACCAAGTTTCACAACTGTCTCACCTAAGTAGAGGGCTTAGGATGGTCCCATGCAGCCTTCCTCACTGTCAGTCAAGCCCATCTACCTGGAAAAGAACTAAAGAAGATTGGGAAAAGCCAAAATAATGATACCTAATGATATTCTGCTATAATCATAGACTGGTGAGTACCCCAATTGTCACCAGCGAGATTTCATCTGGTATCTGATGGAAATAAATGCAAATATCCAGAACCAAGCATTTGTTGTTCAGGGAATCCTGATGAACAGAGAAAGAAAGAATGCATGTGCCAGGGGGATCAAAGAGCTTACAAGGGAACACACATAAAAAAATAACCTGGGCTCATAGAATCTCACAGAGATTAATTATGCTCTTGAAATATTACATTCACTCTCACATATTTTACTTTATCTTTTCCTCCCAGCCTATTGGTCATCATCTCTTATTTTAATTTTAGTTTTGTAGTATGTATAACTGAAGATCATGTAATACATGCTTAAATATTCATTTATTTATATTTATAATTATAGAAATATTAATGTGATTGAAAGCTTTGTTTTCAGATTTTGGTTGAAAATCCCTTATTGGATCATTTTATCCATATAACTAAATTTAGAAATTCATTATTTTTATGTGTCATTTGAAAAGACATTTCCTTGCCCATTACAAAATTTCCTATAATTTTTGAAATAATTTCACTACAAAATCATAGTTATTTCTGAACTCTCACATCTATTCTATTACTGTCCATGTGTAGATTGTTTCAATATTAGATTATCATGAATTTAATATTGCTAAAACTTTGATAGCATAAATTAAAATTTCCAGCTGTGTGATTTTCATTACTATTTTGACTATTATCATTTCTTTTTCTTTTAAATATTAATATTAGATTTTATATACTTATGAAAAACTATGTGGAAAGAATTTAATCAGAACTTTGGAAATTATATTTGTAGATATATTGATAAATTATGATCTTCTAAATACATTTTCTGAACTTTAATTGAGAATCTTTTATTATTTAAATATTTATTGAGTTTGCAAATAAAATTTTTAATTCTTCAGAATAGAAGCAAATTACATTTTTTTAAAAAAAATATTACACTGATGATAATGGTGAATGTCTTGAATCTCAGTACTCTGGAGGCAGAAGCAGGTGGATCTGTATGGCTTTGATGCCAGCCTGGTCTACAGAGCAAATTCTAGGACACCTTGGACAGTTAAAAAGAAAACCTCTGTCTCAAAAAATCAAAACAAAACAAGCATCAAAAAGTAGAATAGACATCCCAGGTGAATGGGGAATGTGTTTGGATAGTGGTTTCTGATGGAGACAGGAGGGATCACGAGGGTTGAGGATAAAGGGAGAGGGTACTGGAATTAGGGTGCATCTCTGGGATAAATTAGAAAACGAGTGATATATATATATATATATATATATATATATATATATATATATATTCCCAGGAATCTATGAGGGTGACCATAACAAAGACTCCTAGAATGGGGCATAAGAACCAGTTATCTCCTGTAACCAAGCAAGATTTTCAAAGGAGGAATTGCTATCATAACCCAATCACAATAGCTTTGTGCTACAATTTGTTGTGCCTACAAGATGAGGTAAAGGTGATACAGAAATTATGGGAGTAGCCAATTAGTGCCTGGGTCAAGTTGAAACTCCTACCATGACAGGGAGCCTACCACTGACACTGCTTGGAGTGTCAGGACTAAAGGAATGGACAGTCTGGAGAACTAAGAGCCAAATATGACTGGTCATAATAATAACAATATAGAAATGATAATAAAGTCAATGATTCCTAATGATATTATGATATACTCATAAACTGCTGCCTAGCCTAATTGTCAACAATGATACTTCATCCAGCAACTGATAGAATCAGGTGCAGAGACCTAACAAATTTTAGGCTGGACTTGATTGGGGAATCCTGTGCAGGAGTGAGAGAAAAGATTGGGGGAGCCAGAGTGGTCAAGGAAGAAAGCACAAGAAAATCCACAGAATCAAATAACTTGGACCCAAGGGATTCACAGCGACTGATCTGCCAACCAGAGAGCTTGCATGGGACTGACCTAGATCCTCTGTACATATGTTACTGTTGTTTAGCTTTGTCTTCCTGAGGGATTCCTAACAGTGGGAATAGGAGTTGTCTCTGAATTGGTTACTTGATTTTCAGACATTTCTCTCATAGTGGGTTGCCTTGTTCAGCATTAGTAGGAGAAG
Source organism: Alexandromys fortis (assembly GCF_014885135.2). Lineage (NCBI taxonomy): Eukaryota > Metazoa > Chordata > Mammalia > Rodentia > Cricetidae > Alexandromys > Alexandromys fortis. Next base: position 11,581,860 of record NW_026067911.1, on the reverse strand, counting down.
GAGTGTCTAGTCTTACTGCAAATTAATATGACATGGCTGGCTGATATACACAGTGTACTCTTTTCTAAAGAGAAAGAGGAGGAACATATTGGGATAAGTGCTGTGGAAAACTCTTTTGTACACTGTGAAGATCTGTTGCTATGAATGGTTTAATAAATATACTGACTCTCTATTGGCTATACAGGATAAAGTTAGGCAGGAGAGCCAAATTGAGAATGATGGGAAGAAAGAGGGCCAGTCAGAGGAGTCACCAGTTAGGCATGCAAATGGAATAGAAGTAAAGGGCATACATAAGCATTTGGGCAGCACATCAATAATAGAAATGGGTTATAAGGGCTAGTTAGTAATAAGCCTGAGCTATTGGCAGAGAATGTACAACTAATATACTAATGTTGTGTGGTAATGTGGAAAGCAGCTACTGGGTATTTGGAAATAGGTAGGCAGCAGAGAAATGTCCAATTACATATTACGTTTCAATGTGGGGACAAAATTTCTACCTAAAGACAAAACTTAAGAAAGGATTCTAGTCACACAAAAATAGCATCAAACATGGTTTCCTCATAGCTGCTTTTACTTTAGTTGACACTGTTTGCTGGATATGGGCGGAGGTATAGCCCTTTAAGAGATGGCCAGTGATAGCAACACTTGAATGGAGTTTACAAGAAGCAGGGGGTATGCTACTCAGTACTGAGGATGACTCACAAACTTCCCAAGTTGGCTCCTAGTGCTGGCAGTAAACTTATCTCCACCATAGGACAAGATTCTCAAGGAATGGTGCAGGGCCAGCTGCCAAAACCACCACTTTAGTCCTAGATATGCCACTTAGCAGTTTAAAGACTCATGTCATCAGAAAAAGATTGAGATATAAAGCAAAGACAGATTCAGAGTAGGGGGAGATGTTCTAAGTGGCTTACAGTGTATCTATAAATATAACTAGGATTGGGAGAGAAAACAAAAAAAAGGTAGAGAAAATCCTAATAAAGGGAATAGAGAAACATAAAATATCGGACACACAAAGATGGAAAATATATACAAAGTCTGGATTATGCATATTATTGTATTTAAAATTTTTGTCTGATAAGAGACCTTGGATTGGATTGTGGAAACTGCTAGATTAAATCAGTCTATGTATTTTAAAAGTATTTTGTGTGTGTATGTGTTTGTGTGTGTTGTCCAGATCACATTTATGTTCTATTAAAAGTATGCTCTCTCTCTCTTTTTTTTTTTTTTTTGGTATGGCACTTCCTTTTTTTTTATTTTTATTTATTTATTTATTTATT
>NW_026067911.1:11552771-11578958 GCF_014885135.2 Alexandromys fortis | reverse complement strand
AACAAGATCGACAAACCCCTATCCAAACTAATTAAACAACACAGAGAGAACACACAAATAAATAAGATCAGAAATGAAAAGGGGGACATAACCACAGACACAGAGGAAATTCAGAGAATCATTAGATCTTACTACAAAAGCCTGTATGCCACAAAACTGGAAAATACAAAAGAAATGGACATTTTTTTAGATAAGTACCATATACCAAAAGCTAAACCAAGACCAGGTGAAAGATCTAAATAGACCTGTTAGTCGCGAAGAACTTGAAGCTGTTATCAAAAATCTCCCCTCTAAAAAAAGCCCAGGACCAGATGGTTTCAATGCAGAATTCTACCAGAACTTCCAAGAAGAGCTAATACCTATACTCCTTAACGTATTTCACAATATAGAAACAGAAAAGTCATTGCCAAATTCCTTTTATGAAGCTACAGTTACCCTGATACCAAATCCCCTCTAGAATTAAGTCTCTTGCCAACCATAAGATGGCTCCCTTAATTAGGATATATATTTCTCTGCTCCCGTGTCCACCCTTCCTTTATCCCACCCCTCTCATTCCCCCAAGCTCCTCCCAATCTCCCCTTCTCACGTTTCTCACCCCATTTCCCCTTGGCCCCATGCCACCTCACCCCAAGTTCCCAGTTTTTGCCCGTCAACCTACCCCAAGATCCAGTAATACCACTCTTGGGAATATTCCCAAGAGATGCCCTATCATATGACAAAAGCATTTGTTCAACTATGTTCATAGCAGCACTATTTGTAATAGCCAGAACCTGGAAACAACCTAGACGCCGTTCAATGGAAGAATGGGTGAAGAAAGTGTGGAATATATACATATTAGAGTACTACTCAGAGGTAAAAAACAATGACTTCGCGAATTTTGCATGCAAATGGATGGAAATAGAAAACACTATCCTGAGTGAGGTATCCCAGACCCAAAAAGGTGAACATGGGATGTACTCACTCATAATTGTTTTCTAGCCATAAATAAAGGACATAATTTGTGATCCTAGAGAAGCTAAATAAGAAGGTAAACCCAAAGGAAAACATATAGTCACCCGCCTGGATATGGGAAGTAAAAGTATGCTCTTACCACATATTTTTGAGGAACGGGGGGAGCTTTATGTACAAAAACAAGTCTCATATCTTGTCAACATTTGAATCAAAATTCTGTGAATTATGAAACTATAGTGGTTTTGTTCTAATTAATTGATATTAAATTTGACTTGGATTTTTCAGTTTGACTCATTATTTCTAATAGTAAATAGCTATTACATCTCTACAAACAGTTTGAATGGTAAATAAATAACTAGTTCAAATTATATACAGCAGAAATCTTTCAAGCACACCATCATAACTAAAAGTAAATTAGCATGCTCTTCAATTTTAAATGCAGTGCTAGAACTAAGAAATGGCATATATAGCCAAGATCAAGAAATTTCTATTTTATCAGTAAATATATTTACCAAGAAAGTGACAGTATTTTAAGGCTTTATCAAAACAAAGATAAATACACTTTTAGATATAAATGAACCATGCTGAGTTTTTATATTTTCTATACAAATATAGCAACATATTCTGGACAATTATTAGTAAGCAGTTAAATCTCTCTCAGTAAACAAATGACATAATTATTTTAACACCCATGCTCATTATACGACTTTATTAAAATGCATATGTATGTATTATATCTGAGCATGTCCTATTAAGAAATTTTGTGGAACATAATGACAGTAATAGTTGCTCAGTGTGGATCCATATTGGTGATACTTATCCAATAGGAAATCCAATTATTCATTAAGCGTTGTCTGTAATCTTAAATCTTTCTTCGTTGCTTAGACTTTGATAGTCTATAACACAATCTAAGTATCAATAAAATTCCACAGGAGTATAGAATATATAAAATACCCACATACTCGAGGAATATTTTGTGTATGTTGTTTCAATGAGTCTTACTATTTTTTAAAATATTTATTTATTTATTTATTTATTTATTTATTTATTTATTTATTTATTATGTATACAATATTCTGTCTGTGTGTATGCCTGCAGGCCAGAAGAGGGCACCAGACCCTATTACAGATGGCTGTGAACCACCATGTGGTTGCTGAGAATTGAACTCAGGACCTTTGGCAATGCTCCTAACCTCTGAGCCATCTCTCCAGCCCTAAAGTCTTACTATTTAGTGAAACTAATACATGTACACATGCATGCACATTTTATAATTTATTTATGCAAAGACTTTGTAAGTTTCCTTGTCTTGGTCATATTTTATTATAGAATACTTACTAATTGTGAATAAAAGTTGAATGATATATACAAGGTTTGCTTCTATCTTTTTCTCAGTTTCCCTTATAAACTCAATTTCTTATTTTCTCAATGAATTGACACAGTTGAGAAGTCAGGTAATTCACAACATTGTCAACTTTACTACAGTCCTATTCTATAGCCTTGATACATAGGCCTTTCTCAAGTCCAAAATTTACTAGAATATTTGGTTTTTATATTTTATATTTATTTTTAATAATATAAATATTTTGGATATATTAAATTACAGAATTACAGTCTACTTCATAATATTTTTCTTTTGGGGGGAATGTAACTGCTTGTTTCAAAGAAATATATTCCAGAAACAGACAAGTCTTCTTTTGTGATAACTGAGATATATCTGATCTACAGGGCTTGCCTGTATCTTCTTCTCAGTTTTCTTTGTAAAATTAATCTGATATTTTCTCAGTACATTCTCACATCTGAACCTCAATTCATTTTAACCTATTGAGCTGGATAATTTTGCTGAATTTAGCCTCTGTGAAAACACAACACAAATCCACCCGGGAGCTGTCACATATTCTATTGGGAAGCCAATGATTCTATGTTGACTACATAAAGGAGTAGAGAATCTAAATTATTTAAGAGTTGAAACTTACCTTTATTTCTTCAAAGTTCTTGTGTTTTTACCTCAAACAAAGGTCCCATCTAGATTCAGATCAGAGAGTTGTGCTCCCTCAAGTTTATTGTCAACAGGTGTGGCTAATATCCAGACCTTGTATTTCAAGAATAGAGAAATAAATATGTTTCTATGGCAAACAAACGTCTAAGGATCCAACTAAGGTTCCAGTTCCTTTAAGGAGATAACTTAGGATTCTACCCAGCAAATGGTTTGCCTACAGAATGTTTTGATCTAGGGTGTTTGTGTGACTTGTTTTATCCTAGCAACAAAATGTTTAATTACGCATGTAACCCAGGACCTTCAACTGGTCAATTTATTTCCTTGTATCATGTTAGTGAAATTGTTTTTTTATTTTACTCCTACCTCTTAGGGTTGGGCTATTTAGGCAATTGGAAATCAAACGGAGCTATTTCAGTATTCATTGGAACTCCCTCCCAGTACCATTCTGTGTTTTTTTTTTCTGTTTTATTATTTTCACACACATCTTCTTATACCTATCTAATATTTCTAATCTCCATGCCCCTACCCTGGCATGAGGTGTTTTTGTCAAGTTTGGTCCTCTACAATGTCTTTCACACTTACTTTATTCTTCTTTTGCTGTTTCTAATACACCCCATCCTCTCTAGAACTGCATGGTTCTCAAGCATATTTTATTGCATTTTTCTGGTACCATTCAAAGAATCAGCCATTTCTCCATGGAATGCTGATTTCTATCTTTAGAAATTGGCTTTAGAAACCACAAAGAAGTGCCCAGGTTTATTCATTATTGTTAACATGTCATTGTTTTCAATTTCTTTGGGAGCCTCCCTGGAAGACTTTGTGCTAATCCTCAAAGCTGCACACATACTGAAGACTATTTTTTTCTACTCATTCTTATGCATTCAGATTAATCTGAATATTTAGAGACACCAATATTCCATTTCAAATAAGTTCCACAGTTTTTATTAGATCTTCGCTTCCAGGTTTATTTGTTGTAATACAAACAATTAATGAGAAATCTTCTATCCTCTCTCAACATGACCTTTTTTATTCAGTTGCATTATGGAGGCACAGTAGCTAAGAGTAACTCATCTATGTTCTCATTCTCATTGGGAACAACTTTAACTGTATTTCAATGATCATGCAAAAAAATTGTTTTTCCTTAGTTTACAATTTCCAGTCTAGAAGAAAAACAGGTAGGTTTCATTCAAACCTTCTTCTATATCTCTTCCAGATCAGTTCTATACTAAATTCAGCCTTCCCTCAGCCTCCAACATCTCCTGTGCAAACCAGTGCCTAGAAACCTCCTTCACCCCACTTTAAACTGTATCCTAGAAGCCAACTCTAGCAGGTATTCCTGACACTACATGCCCCCCCTTCCAGGGCAAGTAGGATCCACACTATTTCTTTTGATTCTGAGATCCAATCCCCCCCCCAGGCTCATCCCCAGTAGTGAGAAACCTGCTATAGTCTCCCTTTCATCTGGGACATCATTCCAAATTAACTGTTCTCCTCCAACCTTCATTCTACCACCTAATACCAATTACCCAGCCTCTAACACTATCAGGCACTCCTAATCAACACTCAAGTTGAACAAGACAGGAAAACAGGCAACACACAGTCACTACAATTTCTGAAAATCCAGGGAGAAAGCAGAAACAAAGAAGCAAAACACCCACCTAACAAAGACAAATCCAGAAATGAGCAACTAAACCGTTAATCATCACCAATTCAGATGCCAAGAGACTAGGATAAAATGTACTGTCAAAAACAGTTAGGACAATATATCTCTACCAAAGACCAGCTATCTTATCAGAGTAATTCCTAACTACTCCAGCATTGGTAAAGCATAAGAAAAATCTGAAAACAGCCTTTACAAATATGGTAAAGAATCTTAATGAGGAAATCCCTTAAAAAATACAAGAAATATGAAACAAAACACACACACACACAAAGAAAGAAAACAATGTAAGGAAAGAAATAAAACTACACAAGACATGAAATTGGAAATAGAAGTAATAATGAAAACCCAAACTGGGGGAATGTGAAATGAAAAAAAAAATAGGTATTGAAACAGGGAGTTATAGAGGCAAGCTTCACCAACAGAATATAAGAGATGGAAAAAAGAATCTCAGATACTGGATTACAATAGGAATAAATGCATACACCAGTCAAAGAAAATGTTAAGTCTAAAGAATTCTTGACACAAAATATCCAGGAAATTTGGAACATCAAGAAATACTAAGTCTAAGAATAACAGGAATCGAGGAAAGAGAAGAAGCCAAGCTCAAAGGCCTTGAAAACTTTTTCAACAAAATTATAGAAGAAAATTTTCCTAACCTTAAGAATGAGATGCTTATAAGACTATAACAAACATACAGAACCCTGAGGAGATTGAACCATAAAAGAAATGTGCCTTTCAATATGATAATGAAAATACACCAAATAAAGAAAAATAATTAAAATTTGCAAAGAAAAAAGACCAATTATTATAGAAATAAATACCTAGTAGAATTACATATGACTTCTTAATGGAGACTCTTAAAGACAGAAGGGTCTGGACAGATGTGCTACAGCCTCCCAGCGACAACAGCAGGCAGCTGAGATTACTTTACCCATCAAAGTTCAAACAACATATATGGAAAAAAATAAGATATTCCACAATAAACTCAAAATTAAACAGCATCCGTAACAAATCCAGCCATGCAGAAGGTGAAAGAAGGTAAACTCCAAACTAAAAGGGTAAACTATACCCATAAAAGCATAGCAAATAATATCACACTTGAAATCAAAAGAAAAAAAGCACCTTTATCAGAAATCAGGTGTTCATAGGTTTGTGGGTTAAAATCTGGGTCTTCTATTGGATTCCATTGGTTGACTTCTCTGTTTTTATGCCAATACCAAGCTGTTTTTAATACTGTAGCTCTGTAAGTTTGAAGTCAGGGATGGTCATGCCTCCAGACGATCCTTTATTGTATAAGATTGTTTTGGCTATCCTGTTTTTTTTTTTTTTCCATATAAAGTTGATTATTGTCCTCTCAAGGTCTGTGGAAAGTTTTGATGGGATTTTGATGGGGATTGCATTGAATCTATAGATTGCTTTTGGGAGAATTGCCGTTTTTACTATGTTGATCCTCCCAATTCAAGAGCAAGGGAGATCCTTCCCTTTTCTGGAATCCTCTTCAATTTCTTTCTTCAAAGACTTAAAGTTCCTGTCAAATAGATCTTTCACTTCCGTGAAAGAGTTATGCTATTTGTGTCTATCATGAAAGGTGATGCTTCTCTGATTTCCCTCTCTGTTTCCTTATCCTTAGTGTATAGGAAGGCAACTAATTTTTTGGAGTTGATCTTGTATCCTGCCACATCACTAAAGGTGTTTATCAGCTGTAGGAGTTCTTTGGTAGAGTTTTTGGGGTTGCTTATATATACTATCATATCATCTGCAAATAATGAAAGTTTAACTTCTTCCTTTCCAATTCGAATCCCCTTGATCCCCTTAAGTTGTCTTATTGCTAATGCTAGAACTTCAAGCACTACCGAATAAAAAAATGGGTCAAGACAGAAATAAAGACTGACAATTAATGAATGGAACCTCATGAAACTGAAAAATTTCTGCCATGCAAAGGACATCATTAATGGAAGTGTCAATGTACAAAATAGGATAATCTTTTTGCCAACTTAGGATCAAATAGAAGACTAATTGTAGATGCAAATTTCTTTCCTGCCTGGTCCCCAAGCTGTTTAGTTCCAAAGAAAAATGCCAACCCAGCCATGAAACCATTGGCTTATACTCAGACTTTCCTTCAAAATATGCTTAAATATGCTAAAACAATTGTGGCACAGAAGTCGAGGAATAGTCACCCAATATCTGATTTGACTAAGTACTCTTCCTTGAGATGGAGCTCATACCCAACATTGTTTGCTTAACCAAGAACAAGAGAATGGATTACCCAGAATCTTAAGATAAAACCAAACACAACTGCATCCACAGAAACCTTGAGAGAGCTTTGAGAAGTAATTCTAGACACAAAATAACAGCATTTAGCATGGCTTCCTGGTAGCAGCAATTTCTTGGTTTTGTTCTCTTTGCTAAAGGCAAGCACATCTCATTTAAAAGAGACTTTCTGACCAGCTTTGGCTGTGAAACTGTGAAGCTCTTTTAAAATGCCCTGCCACAAAGCATTTAAATAGTATTGATAAAAAGTTGTTTGATCCTACTTCATGTTCCGGCTTGGTGGGAGCCTTGCCAGTTTGGATGTTCACCTTCCTAGACATGGACGGAGAGGGGAGGACCTTGGACTTTCCACAGGGCAGGGAACCATGACTGCTCTTTGGATTGGAGAGGGAGGGGGAGAGGAGTGGGGGGAGGGGGAGAAGAGTGGGGGGAGGGGGAGGGAAATGGGAGGCTGGGAGGAGGCGGAAACTTTTTTTTTCCTATTCTCAATTAAAAAAAAGAAGCCTGAGCTAATAGGCCAATCAGTTTATAATTAAAAAAAAAAAATTGACAGCATGCTTCTTGATGGTGGCAGGGACCTTTAAATGCCACAGAGTTGTGGCAGTGAACATGACTCCAACCAGTACCTCTCCCATGAGTCTAGGCTCTCAGAAATCAAAAGAATGTGCTGGATCCAGCCATCTAGGTCATGGCTTTCATATTAGCCATATTGTTTAGTAAATTAAAGGCTCATGTGGTCAGAAAAAGAGAGATATATAGTAAAAATAGATTCAGATGAAGAAAATGGTTTACAGTGTGTTTAAAAATATGTGTAGGCTTGGGAGAGAAAAGAAAAAAAGGTTGAAGTACTTAAAATAAAAAATAAAGAGAGTAGTTAGGTGTGGTGGCACACACCTTTAACCCCAACACTTGGGAGACAGTGGCAAGCAGACCTCTGTGAGTTCAAGGACAGCCTGTTCTACAGAGTTAATTCCATTACAGCCAAAGATACACTTAGAAACTCTGTCTCAAAAAGCCAAAAATTAAAAATAAAAATAGAAATAAAAGAGACAGAAAAAGCGGACACAGAGCAAACAAGATGTGATTGCTTCATCAGGTACCAAGCCACATGGCTAGCATAGACAAGAATAATGGGCTAATATAAGATGTGAGAGTTAATAAGAAGCTAATAGGCCAATGAATTTATAATTAATGCAGACCTCTCCATGCTTTTTTGGGGTTTGAACATCTGCAGAACTGGGTGGGACAGAAACTTGTGCCAACAAGCTTCTCTGATGGTGACTAGAGAAGGCACTGAACTATGGGTATAGCAGAATGTCACTATGTGTCAATTAATTTATTTTCATTTTTATTTATTTATTCATTTTTGAAACAGGGTTTCCCTCTACCTTTGGAGTATGCTCTGAAACTAGCTCTTGTAGACCAGGCTGGCCTCAAACTCACAGAGATCCACCCGCTTCAGACTCCTGAGTACTGGGATTAAAGGCATACACCATCACTACCTGGCTTATTATTATTTTTTTGACCAGTAGTGTTTGGTTTTAAAAAAAAATGTATAACCATATATAATCTGAATTTCAAAAATATATTAAGACATACTTCATGGTTTTATCTTTTATGATTAATAAAAAGTCAGAGCATATAAGCTTTTATGGCTTCCCAACTTACCTCTCCATGCCTCCATCACCTCCCTTTTTCAAAGCCAAAATTTAAGTGTGAAGGAAGGTAATAAATGCAAAAAAGATGAACCAAGCCTGTGATACACACACACACACACACACACACACACACACACACACACACACACACACACACATATACGTATGTATGTGTGTGTGTGTGTATATATATATATACATATACATATATATAAAGGAAATACTACAAAATGCATAGAAAGTGAAATAAATTATGGTAAATATCATGGAAAAAATAAGTAATATAAAATTATGCCTTGTAATGTTCAGATGAAAAAATAAACTAAAAGCCGATAACTCTCTTCTGTACTAATTTCTGTGACTCTGGTTGTTTTTTTCTCAAGAGCTCTGAGCTTCTGTACCTGTAGAGTGACCAGTACTCCAGAGTGGTTTGCACCTGCCCTCACAATGGCACCTTTGACACCTTTAGAGATCCTGTCATAGAGGCTGTGGGGACCATGGAGGTGATGATGGAGACCGGAGGTAATTTGCCCTGACATTAACCAAGCAAGAAGCTCTGCAGGAGGCTGTCACCAGCCTGGGATTCAGGACATGAATTTAGGAGTGCATGCTAAGGGAAAGTTTGCCAGTTCCTCTGGAGGTGTCTGTCACAGCAGTGTGGCAAGACCCAAGCTATATAACTGAATCAAAAATCCTCAGGGGCCACACATTCGAATGAAAGATCAGAGAAACACATTGGCCAGTTCTCCCAGGGAAAACATTTTCTGCCATGTCTATTCTAATTCTCACATTATACATATGATACAACTGATCTTTTCCCATTCCCAAATTTCTATAAAAGGGGAAATTGTAGTGAAATTGAATAAGAACAAAAATACTTTTAAATATTTGTAGAATTAGTGCCCAATGCACAGTTTTTCTTGGGGAATGATGTCTATCTAGCTCTACATTAAACCATGGTTTACAGATGACTTGGATCTTAAGGGGTGTTATGAAATCAAGCGTGCAGAGGAGGGAATGTGTGAACTTAAAGGAAATGTGAAATCAGCAGCCTGAGAAGATGTAGGAGCCACCATAAGTCGCCTTTAGCAGCATGCATGAAGGACAAAAATTCTTCAGGGAAAGGTACTGAATTTTTTGCAAGAATCACTACCATCTATAGAACTGCAAAAGTCTCACAGTTTATGGTTTGTGAAGTTGGATCCAACATACAGGTACATTATTATGAAAGAATCTTAAGTAATTATTTATAATTTTATATATTAGCTACAAGTAAAATTAAGCTTACTAATTTAATTGTTCCCATGCTATTTATGAAATTAGACCGAATATTTCTAGCAACCAAGGAATACCAGTATTTGTGTGTTAATGGTAGAGAGTATAGTATTATATTCTCTATAATTTAATTCCAAATGGTGGGCATGCAGGAGAGATTTGCTTTAGTAGTCTTCAGCACAGTGAAGTTAATGGAGTTTAAAACAAATGATATATCTTGTAAGTACATGTAAAGGACATTTTACAGGATTTATAAATATTTGGATCGAAACTGACAACTTTTATCAACATGTATAGCATAATTGCCAATATGAAATTATCTCATTCTACCATAACTTTGTGTTCAAATTTACAAGCCAATTAAAAATGTATGAGAGATGGCTCAGTGAGTAAAATCACTTCCCTGCAATCATGATGGCATAAGCTCAAATTCCAGATTTGCCAGAGCTGGGCACCATAACAGGAATGTACAGAGCCAGTATTATGGAGGTGATGTAAGAGGTAGGGAGAGGAAAGATTCACTGGAATCTTGAAGGCCTGCTACCATGGAATGAATACACAGCCCCCAAACAGAGAGAAACTGTCTTAAGCAAGGTGAACCTTGAGTACTGACTTTCAAAGATGTCTTCTGACTCCCACATTAAGACTGAGGCATCTGCATGCCTGAACTGGCACTCTTTCTCACACTCAAGAAATGAAACATTAAAATCAGTAAATAAAATAGGAAAAATTCACCGGAAGCAACTTGGGTTTCTGCCAGTGTTTTTCTGTTTCAGTAATCCTTTTTTATACCAGTTTAGTAACAGTTTACCATAAATTTTATTTACATTTCCCCTGAATTGAAGCATGTCCAATGAGATCATTTACGACAATTATAGTAAATTACCAGTACTTATAAAAATATTGTGTTAATTATAATATGTACATTAATATATATTAATCTGTAGAGACACTGAATTCTTTCTTCAATGATATGACACACAGATAAAATATGATTGCTGATATATATATAAATATGTATAATACATATCTACAAAATTATATTTATTGCTTCATAGAAATACTAAAAGTATATTAAAATTAAAATTAATTTATATTTCATTATGATAGATAAAATATAATGAGGGCATACAATAATGTTACAAGCTGTAAAAGTTGATAATGCCAATAACGTGTCATTTTAAGATAAAAAATAAACCATTTAATATTTCAGTGAGGCACTATCAATTAAAAATCACTCTAGTACAGAGAAATAAAGACCTAATTTGCCTTATTATGTGGGCAATTAAAGAGTTTGCCTCTACTTAAGTAGTCAAATTTGATAAGTTTCTAAAGTTAATGGAATAAGAAGGAAAAGGATCTGCATATGTAGTTCCTAGATTTTTTTTTTCTATTTGTCTTGGGCTTTGGTCTTATATAAAATAAAATCCCCTTGAGACAAACTCCCTAGTTCATTTCTTCAGGGAAATATTCTAAACTTACAGGCTTTAATAAGAAACATTGTTGAACAAACTGTTCTATCACTAAAATGTTTATAACTAAACTATTAAGCAATGCATAAAGAGACCAATACTCTATGAGGCCATTTGTAATAAAATGCAAAGTTAACTTTATTGAAATAGATATTAGAATAAAGATCACCAGGGTTGTGGCAGTGGTTATAATAAGTGGATTATTGACAATGTTCAGGGGAGCCAGATCAAAGGGTACTCAGTTTTTAGTTACAAAGGTGTATCATGAGGGTATACATAGCAGAACTTCATAAGTATAACTAGTAATATACCATGCTCATGAAAATGCTGAGGCTATGTATAAATGCTTCTCACCACAAAATGATGATTTGAGATTTTAATTAGGTAAATATAGTTTTGTCTGTTTGAATGTCGATTTCAAGACATATATTGCACACAGCAAATAAATGGCACTGCAAATAAAAATAATTTAAATTTTTAAGTATAAAAATGAAAGTTTGACCACAGTATAATAATACATGAATAAAAATTTAATTTGTTATGTATGTGATTGTATTTGCCTAAAATTGCAAATCATTTTAATAAGAGAACTGATGTGGGAGTCCCCACTCTGTGCTATGATTACCATTAATGAATAAAGAAACTACCTTGGCCTGTTGATAGGGCAGAACTTAGGTAGGTGGAGAAGATGTAACTGAACGCTGGGAGAAGAAAGGTAAAGAGGGAGACGCCATGAAGCCTTAGAAGATAGATATGCTGAAACTTTGCTGATATGCCACGACCTCGTGGTGATATACAGATGTCGTGGTGATATACAGATGTATAGAAATGGGTTAAGAGTTCGCTATTAGGAAGCTAGAGCTAATGGGCCAAACAGTGATTTAACTAACACAGTTTCTTTGTGGTTATTTTGGGGCTGAGCGGCCAGGAACTAAGTAACTGCCTCCTCCAACAGAGAACAATACATAAAATAACATGTTTAAGTGGGTCAGGAGTCTCATGAGGAGTAGAGACCTTCAGAGAATGTGCTGATATTTGAGCTAAAATTAAAAAAAAAAAAATCTTGAAAAGATAAAAAGTTGATATACTGTGAAGAGTCCAGACTTTCAAGGAAAAGCCAGAAGGTCACAGTGGAAAAAATAATTAGAAATAGAGAATGCAAGACTTTGCCACAACAATCAGGAATAAATTACAGCAGAGCCATTTAGAGCTCTAAAAGATAAAAGATGGAACCATACCAGACATTATGTAGAGTGAGAGACCTTGGAACACTCAGTTCTAAATGGGGTGCCTCCATCAAATCCTTCCCCCTAGATCTCAGGGAACCCTTTGTAAGGAGATGTAGAAAGAGTGCTGGAGCCAGAGGGGATGGAGGACAGCAGGAAAACAAAGTCCTCTAAATCAACATGTTCAGAGCTCACATAAACTCACAGAGACTAAGGCAGCATGCACAGATCCTGCACTTGTCTGCACGAGGTCCTTTGCACATGCATCATGACTTCCAGCTTAGTGTGTTTATGAGACTCTTGAGTGTGTAAATGAGTGGGCTTCTGTTTGTTTTGCTTTCTTTTTGTTTCTTTTCCTGGTGTCTTGTCTAAATCTGATGTATTAGTTTTTGTTTTATTGTATTACATTTTAGTACAATTCTTTAAAAAAGAGACTCTATCAAATACATTTCCATTAATACTGATGCCATAAGTTTTTAAATATATACTTGTTGACAGACTCTTTTACTTAGATTATTAATGTTACTTATATGAATACATACATACATGCATACATACATACATACATATGTAATGGCTATCAACTTAAGAGTCACGGGTGGCATGAGGACTGTTGGAGAAAGGATACCTTTTCTTCCAGATTATTAATTATTTTGAGTTTTAAGACAATATGATTAAACAATGGATTTTTAAGAGTGGGACTATAGTAATTTAGTAATGTTTCCCTGCTCATATTTATTTTTAAGGATAATAGATTCTGTCCTTAACTCTGAGATACTATTTTATGATTATGTGCATTATCTCATAATTATGATATTTTTCACTGTTTTATAAAATGTTTTTTTTTTTAAATTGGCTTCTCCTACATAGCTAAGCATCATTACAATGCAAAGATTGAGAATGTGAAGACAAAACCAGTTCAGCAACATTTGGAGACACAAAAATCTATCTTTTTGAGTTTCCAATCCAATTTCTTTCTTTAAAGATTTAAAGCTCTTGTTATACAAGTCTTCCACTTGTTTGGTTAGAGTTACTCCAAAATATTTTATGCTTTTTGTGGATATTGTGAAGAGTGATGTTTCTCTAATTGCTTTCCTAGCCTTTTTATTATCTGTACAGGAAGGCTACTGATTTTTTTTGAGTTAATCTTGTATCCTGCTACATTACTGAACATGTTTATGAGTTAGCATCTTAAACCACTGGCAGGAAAAGGACCAGTTCAATTCAAGGAGGTATTGTTAGGCCACTTTTTCTTGCTTCCTCATATGCTGTTGGAAATGCCATGACAGTCTTTCATGTGACTGCAGTATAAGGACTCATTCTGACAGTTGAAACAGAGG
The DNA here is from genome assembly GCF_014885135.2 of Alexandromys fortis. Lineage (NCBI taxonomy): Eukaryota > Metazoa > Chordata > Mammalia > Rodentia > Cricetidae > Alexandromys > Alexandromys fortis. The sequence continues at coordinate 11,565,106 of NW_026067911.1, read as the reverse complement.
ACCAAGGCACCATATTGTCATATGTAAGCCATATATAGAATAATGAAACTAGCAACTACTGAAGAAGTTGATTATAATGAAATCTTCTAAGTGTTTTTAAACTCCAAGGATGCATGTAGTGGAAAACATGTCTTTGCTCCTCATGGGTGTCTGCGCTTTCCTGGTACAAGAATTTGTACTAGGATTTTTCATTTTGGCTGCTCTGCTAAGAAAGCTACATTCAGTGCCCAGATACCCTGGTCCAATCACAATCACCTGTGACTCCTGTTTCAGAATATGAGGCACTATCTTCTGGACTCCATTGGAACCTACAACTGCTTTTGCACATAGACACACAGTTACACACATATCGTGCACACAGAAATATAAATAAACCAAATCTTTAAAAATAAGAACTGGATATACTATCATATATCACTATAAATATAATGACAGCAAAGCCTTTTATATTATTCCCAGACTGTATTAATAGCATTTATGTTGTCTTTAATTCAGTTAAGTCCTGGGAAATTCACCTTAACATTTTATGCCAAAAGAGGAAAATTAGAGCATTCATGAAAGTCAGTTGGAAGCTAGACCAAGTGTGAGGACAGTGTGTTGCAAACATCACGTAAAACATGCTTTTACTATTCCTCATAAAAGAAACTATCAATTTGTTTTAATTAAAATTTCTAAAATTAATTTTAAAATTTTAATGATTGTACTATGCCATCCTGAGAAATAATAATCACCTGTCCGACTACATTGGCAAAGGACCCTATTATATTCAGCTGCTGCCTTGCACTTTGCTTCCTATATTCCTATTCAGTTGAACGATATTATTAAGTTCTGAAGTTGATTATATGGGTTCTTTGTGAGCAGGGGCTGAGAACAGTTCAGACGGCTAAAAATAAGGTTTTCTTTGGCTCTAAGTGAAACACTTACACCTCTTCTCCCCTCTGACAAATATTCTTTTGAGTGTAAAAGTGCTCACCTTTAAATATACTTGGAAAATTAAGAATTAGCTTGGTGGCAGTTCACACTTTCAGATACTTACTTTTAATGTAACGTTTTAATATTGTGCCTTCCCACTCACAAAATCAAATTTACTTGAAGTATCTTCAGTCATTATTATGAGTGGAGTAACAGAGTTTTCTTCTTTTTGGTTTTATGGTATAAGCTAAAAAATTTTTTCAGTATGAAAAACAGTGTTTTCTGACTGCTAGTAACCTGAAGAAAATTTTATGGGATCTCATTCTTTTAAATTTAATTTTTAAGAATTTCATATGTGAGTTCTGTCATTTTCACCCATCTTTACCTTTTCTGATGTCTCCAATCTCCCCAAACTCCCTCATAAATAAGCTAAGTTTTAAATATAATAAATGCACTCCAAACTTAAAGGGGATGGTTCTTTAAAGTAAACATCAGTAATAACTAAACATATTATTGTATTTTTGTTCATTGTGTATAAATTCAATATACTATTTAAATAATGCTACAAAATTAGTACGTAATCAAAGAACTTCTTTTTTTTCCAGTTTACTGTTTTGTGCAATTCCTGAGTGTGGATCTGTTTTGTATCACTTCTCTTTGACTCTTTTCCTTCTATTTCTTAGTTTCCTCAAATTCCAATGTGTTAGCTTGTTTCTATTGCTACATTTTAATTTAGTACATTTTATTTTATAACTTTCTTTTTTAGGCCGATCTGTATTTAATAAGAGACAGAAAAAGAGTGAGTCTAGATGGGAAGGGAGATGGGAAGGAAATGGATGGAAGGAGTAGAAGGGAGATAAAACATAATCAGGATATATTTTGTCATACTTTCCCAAACTAGTGCTAGTCACATAGTTCTGATGAAGCTGCCTTGAAACTACGCCTGGACCTTCTGGCTTACAAGTCACTCCGATCGTATTTCTCGTAATGTGTCACCTATCATGATTTCAGACGTAAGAAGCTTTGGTCACATTGTTCTTATTTACCACTTTTCACTGTTATTATTTTTAACATGTTGCTTCCTACTTCCTAGTCTGTAACCCAGGTTCCGGAGTAACTTTGCTCAAAATGTCGTTCACTCCCTGGGGTAATTGCACTGTCCAGGGTCCTTAGATGCCCATCAGTCCACTTCAAGTAAAATGCCCTTTGCCATCCTTTTCTGGCCCAGGTCCTGTCCCTCTAGTCCCCTGGTTTCTGTGTCTAAGCACAACTTTTGACTTTGTATATAGCAGAAAGAACAGATTTCAGAGAGATGGCAGATGCTTACCTCTAGAAAGTAATGAAAATACAATTTATGTGAAAAAGGAGGCAAGGAGTGAATCACTGGAGGGCCTGACAGGCAAAATGAAAATGGATCCTGAGTATCTTCAGCTTAGAGCAGAGTCAAAGATGATCAAGAGGAGTTACTAAGAAAGGAGGCATGAGAGAAAATTCCTGATGATTCTCTGCTCCCTTTTGAGTTATGCTAAAAAGAAAAGGAGAAATTCCCAATACATGATTCTGCAGAAGCACCAGGACCAAGGAATTACTGGTTAACAATTTTAGGCTCGATTAGGCTGAAAAAGCATGCCTGACCATGACTTATGATAATTTAAAAGGTATCAAATGGTTTAGTATCCAAATTAGTGACATATACTAATATAAAATCTAAGTAGCTAAATGAAGTAGCTAAACAGTATGAAATGTAAATAAATAAAGCAAACTCGATTACCTACAGAGAAAGATTAAAAAGAATGGGGAACTGGATGTAACGAAGACAAACTTCTATCTGCTTTATGTTTGCCTGGGGCTTTCTTGATTATCTACTTCTGTAACACAAAGAAATGTGAGCTGCAGCATGGGAGCTCAGCTTCCTGGCTAGCTGTGTGCAGACTATGCTTATTAAAGAGCAAGGTGGTAAATATTATCATTGTTCCTTTCGAAGAAGCAAGAAATTCTCATTATAGGGAAAAATGTGATTTGGCTATTACGTTCCCCTGACACCCATGCAAACTATTTTTATTCATTAAAAATAAATTTGGTCATCGTTTCTAGGAAGATCACTTCTCATTTTAAAACTGAAACACTTCCTTGATGGAGCTATGATTTAAATCCATGCTTGCACATATCAACCATTACCTTCATTAAACAAACAGTTTTACATGTTTCACTGGTGACACTAAGAAGCTCATGTTGTAATTCCATACAGACAAGAATCTTAAGCAGTTGATGTAATGCCTCCCCAATGTAGGTCCTACGACTTGTAAGCTGAAACATAATAGCTAAGAGGCTCTTCTGAGATATATCAAGATTATATGAGAACAGGCAGGAGTTATGGCACGTATTGTATGGCTTAAGAAAAATCTTTGCAAGAAACAATATACAAACATAACATGATGACCTGAGAGATCATTTTAATTCCATTAGCTCAAGATTCTAAGACAGTCATATTAATGACTGAATGAATTTTTCTGCAATTGTAATTTAACATTTTGCCATGAGAATCTACATTATGTGTTACAGAAATTATTTAAGTAGTATTTTCATGCTGTATCTGTTGTGTACATTTTTATTGTTTGTGTATGCACATAAAACCCTTTATTTTACTTGAATGTGTCGCAGAAAATAAAACACTCTGAAGGAGGACCGTAAGAAGTTGAGAGAAGTAGGGAGTTAGTACAATATGAAAACTACATTGCAAAATCAAGATTTTCTAATGACAAATCTATTTTAATGGAAATAAAACAATGCTTATGGTATTGTTGTCTATAATTCTGACATATTGCTCATATTTTTAGGGGATATCTTTGTGAAATATGACTCATGGTATCTATGAGTACTGGAAAGTTCATGTATTGTGTTTGTGCTATGCGTCTGTGTTTGACTGTGTGTGTGTATGCTCAATATGGGTATGTTTTTAACCTCACCCTAGAAATCTAATAAAAGCTTTATATCTGATTTTTGTTTTTAATCTAGTTTAATAACTAACAAAATATTATATTCAAAGAAAGAACTGATAAGATCTAAATCTGCAGCTTCAGCATAACCCTCTGTCTATGTGGTTGAAAACATTCTGTCATATAACATGACTAAAGATAAGTGCACCCATTAGAAAATTTGTTGGTTTGCTTCCAAAACTAAATCTTCCACTACTGTATTTACATTCTCAAGCTGCATGACCAATTAGCACAGATGGAAGAAGTCAAACTAGGAGTTTATTTTACCGCAGTTCTACAGAATTCAGAAGTGTGGTCACACAATACACCCCATTTATAGGTGATTCTGTGGGGTTCGTTGTTTCTTGGTGTCCCTTAGCCTATAGATCCACCACTCTAACTATCATACTGTCCTTTTAGCACGGTTGGTCTAAGAGTGCATACTCTCTAAATATTCATGTAAATGGAAAATTCATTTTATCTTCTATAGAAGCAAGTTAGCTTCCTTTACAACTTGAACATCTCATTGTAGATAGTTTTCCTGTCCTAGCAGCTGGTTCTAAAGTACCTTACTGAGCTTATATTACTTATAAATGCTCAACCAATAGCTCAGGCTTATTACTATAGCTCTTATAACTTAAATTCACCCATTTTTATTAATTTACAATTTGCCACTTGGCTTGTGACTTTACCTTTCCTCCTGCATGTCCTGCTCCCTCCGCATATCCTGTTGACTCCTGACTCTGCCCTTTCTCTTCCCAGAATTCTTCTAGTCTGGCTCTTGTGTTCCTTCTCTTCATGTCCAACTCTCAGAAAATCAGCTTTTTATAGCCAGTGAGAGGTCTTGTTCATGGTGTACAAAAATACTGTTCCACAGCATCTCATTTTTAATGGAAATCTTCTATGCAGTTATCATGAACTATAGTGTTTTATGTGTGTCTATCTTAACCACTTTGTATTTTAGTATGTAATGATTGCATAAACAGAATATTAGTGGAGATCTAAGTTAATCATCTATTAACCTTGCTTTTATAACATAAGAATATCTTTTCACTTTGCCATGCATATAGGCAAAATTCTTCATCAAGGACATCTGGAAGAGGTATAAGAAAATAGCATATTTATCTTATTTTATTGATAAGGACCATAATCTGAAAGAAGTGTCTTTTCTTCATGATCTGAAATTGGAGGGGCATCACCTTAGTATGGCCTCAAGCTACCACTTAAACACCATGGATGCTAAGCCATTGTCTAGTTCTGATTGTATGGCTTGAGGACTAGTCCAAGCCCACTCTGTTGGACTCACACTTCTACAAATCTATATATTTTTGTGATTCATAAAGGCCCTGACACCAACTATTGCATATTGGAAGCATTGATATAAGATATATCTTATCTCTATTATTGTGGGATTATACAGTATATAAAAAATTGTAATCACTAACAAGGTGGTGGCGGTACATGCTTTTAATCATAGCACTCAGGAGGCAGAGGTAGGCAGATCTCGTGAGTTCAAGGCCATTCTGGTCTACAAGAGATAGTTCCAGCACATCTAGGACTCTTACACAGAGAAACCCTGTCTAGAAAAACAACAACAACAAAAAATTGTAAACACATTGTTAATTTCTCTCTTGATACATGGTCTCTCATCACCCTTCCTTGGCTTCTGGCTAATATTCTATTTTTTAGCCTAGTTGGATAGTTTTTTTTAGCTTTTTATACAGAAGCCTATGTAATTTTTATCACAAATAAGATAAAGAAATTCCAAAGAGACCTCTACATAATTACTAAGATTTTAAATAAAATATTTAAGTAAGAAATAGTATTTTTTAAACACATTGATGTTTTAAAATAGGATATTTACTTCATTGATCAAAAATCATATTTGAAAATTTTGTGAGTGAAAGAGTTTAAATTATTCCTTTGTTCAGTCTTAATTATTATTATACATGAACAATTATGCAATTAAGAATTACAACTTGGACCTCACAGATGTTCAGTAACCCTAATTTGCAGTAATATTTTTTCCAAATATGTCTTCTAAAACAGATATTTAATCCTCCAAATATGAATTTGGGATGAATATGTGATAGAAAAATACTGGATTTTAAGTATATTAGTGGAAATTCTATCTTTCTATCTACCTACCTATATATCCTTGTATCTACCTATCTCTCAGTTATTTGTAAGACATTAATAGATATTAAAATAAATGTCCAGCTATATTTATAACTTTATATTATATGTATTTGTGATTCCCTTGTTTTGACTTGCTCTAAAACAATTCCCTATTTTCTATATCTGCACATGTGATATTCTGCTGCTTAGCACAAATTCACCATTTTAAACACCATTATTTTCAGTGATTATGGCTCATTATTCTACTAATTATGTCCAACAATTCCATGTAATTATTGATATGTTATCTACCTATGTATTTATGGATGTATGTATCAATTAGTTATCTAATTGAATACATATATATGTGTATATGTGTGTACATAGATAGATTTATACGTGTACATGTACCCATTTATATATTTATCTGTATATACATATCATCTTCTAACTATCATCTATCTTTCTTTCAACCATTTCTTTTTCAATTTGTCTTCATCTCTTTAATTTAATGACTGAAACATTTTAACTATGCTATCTATGTTATTCTGTTTAAAATTCTATATTCCACAAACAGAAACATACATTTTGGTCTTTCGAATTTTAATACAATGAGTTAGATGTATTCTCAAAATTCATTTGAAAAATGTTATAGCAAAGTATCTCTGAATAAACATGGCCTTAACTTTTATTTATCATTCCTCGTTGGTAAAGCAACATTATAAGCCAGAGCCACATCCTGTAAATCAGAGTGAGAGCTCTGAAGTGAGCAGCAACAAACTCTCTCTTAGGGATGAACTTAGTGCTTCTCATGCAGCACTGAAAAAAAATGTGAATTATTATAATTGCTATACTCTACACATAAGTCAATGTAAAATTGCCTGTTCAAATTGAAACTATAAATAAACTGAAACTTACTTCTCAGAGACATGTTCTATCTTTGCTAAATAAATATGGTCAACATAATCAAAATATTTACAGGTGATTATTTAATTACACCATCATGTGTCCATAAAATATCTAAATCCCTAATTATAGCACTAGAAATGATAAGAAATATATGGATTACATATGATTTATATAAATAGATGTTAAGTATGCATGTAGAAAATCTATGAAAAATGATATTATAAATATAGTTTGTATGATGTACACACATTATATAGAACTCAGTCATGTGCTTGGACTTATACAATAACCAGTCTGTTAACAAAAGAAATAAAAAGGAAGTCCTATCTGGTTGCAGGAGATGGCCAGTTCAAGCTATGTATCTCTCATTACTACGAGTCTTAGCTAGGGTCATCATGGAAGATTCTGGGAATTTCCATTACACTAGGTTTCTAGCTCATCCCCCAGATGCCTCCCTAACCCAGATTCCAAACTCTCTCCCTCCACCTGCCCCAAACTGATTTCTTCCCTCTATCACCCCCAGTCTCTGACTCTTTTACCTGGTTTTTGGAACCTTTTCTCTCTTTCTGGGTTTCTTTATTTAGCCTTAATATGAGGGGAAATGCTTACTGTTATTGCAGCTTTTTATCCATGTTTGGTTGATATCCTTGGAAACCCTGTCCCTTTTTGAAGAAAAATGAAGGAGGAATGGGTGGGGTGGGGTATGGGTGGGACTGGGAAGAGGAAAATGTGAGTGGGATGAGAAGAGAATCAATTAAACATAAAAAGAAAATAAATTTTTAAAAATATTGAAATTTGCTTTATAAGACAAAGTCACCCATCATCTTTTGTATTATATCTTGGATTTTATTTCTTCACTAAAGAATTGTTTCTAAAACTATACTTTAATCATGTGGTTGTTTGAATGACAATAGACATAATAGGCTCTTATACTTGGTGCCCAGTTGGTAAAACTGTTTATGAAGGATTAGAAGACATGACTTCTTTTAAAGGAAGTGTGTCACTGGAGACAGGCCAGACTCTGTTTCTGTGCATCAAGCTTATGTATCCAGTGTAAGCTACCGCTTCAGACCAAGCCTGTCAGCTTGTCACAATGCCTCCCACCATGATGGCCATGGACTCGTCCAGTGAAACCATAATTCTCCAATAAACTTTTTCTTTTACTCATTATCTTAGTCATGGCTCCTCTTTACAACAACAGATAAGTAACTAAGACAAATAACATCATTAATCATTTACTAAGTCCCATAATTTCTTTTCACACTGCTAACCATCCATTGCATGAAAAGCTTGTATGAATCCTAATATAGTAAAACTATAGTTGCACTAATATAATGTTAATCATACAGTCTCACCAGTAAAGGAAAATGTTTACAATGATGGATGGAAATTCAGAGTTTATTTATTTGAATAAACATAATGGACAACTTTCTAATGAAAGTGAATAAAATCTAGTATAAAATAGAAGACTCTATTTCTGACACAATTAATTTCTTTACACCATATTTGTCACTTACCAATAGTTGATTTGCTTGTCTCAAGATTGTATTTATATTTATATAAATATATCTATTTTTACTCACAAGACTTTATGGTAAAACTATGCAAAAATAAGCATGGCTCTCACTTTATAAGTAGTCACATGACCTCATTGATAACCATAGCTTCTAAGTTTCTTAGTCCTTCGGCAAATGTTTAAGTGAGTAAAACTCTCAGTTTCAGAACTCTTTTTCCTTTTACTTTTCTTGCCCTGATTCTGTTCTTATACTATTTCCTTTGGCTTAAGTCACAGGTACACAACCCTAAAATACAGGCTTTGTGTATACCTAACATACCATGTCCCCTAAACTTAACATACAAAGCCCTAAACTTACTCTCATGAGCCACCCCAGCACTAGACCCCACAGTTAACACCATAATTTTAGCTTCGGTTTCCCGCACCTGTGGATGTCAAGGTGAGCAATTATCATTCTTGACTTCATGTTTAATGAAATCACGGTGTTTCCTGTTGGAGTGGTATATTTCTCTGAAATTAATAACCCCAGATCTGTGGGTTTTAAAATCCCAGCAAAAAGAATCAAAAGTTTTAGAAATGGTTTGCTGAGTATCAGTGAATGGTGGCCTTCTCTAGTTCATACCATGGGTCCTGTGCCCACCCTGTCTGTCACAAAGGCTGCATTGAACACTGGATATGCCTTCAAGGAAGATTTTCATAGCTCTGAAAATATTTTCATGTTCATCACACTGCAGCTGAGATTTTAAGAAGCTATTTCACTTTTCTATCAAGCCAGCTGCTTCGGGACATTGAAAAATGTTTCAAGATGAATGAATTTGATCAGTCTCTGTGGAATTCAAATAAAGGAATGGAGTCCTTTGAATAACTTCTTTTACTGGAAAGTGATATTCTCGTTTAAATTAAAGCCTTTGTAGGACATCAAATGGTAGATCAGACATTGATGGTAATTTTGATAGAAGATTATATGCAAAAAAGGCCAGTTCACGCCTCATACGTCTTTTCTAGGGACACAGTTCTGCATTTCCCTGAAGGAACTAGCCTCCAATGCACACAAACTGTCACCAAGAAATTCTCGGATCATCCATCGTAGTAGTGCCATATTGAATGTTCTTTGTCAATCTCTGTTTTGTTAAGAGTACACATCCATTGGTGGACAACACATATAACAACACATCCTTGGTGAGTAGGGATATATGTATTACCAAATCAATTATCAACCTTACTCAGGGGCATCCAGTCACTGTTTTTATGTGTATTTGATGTAACTAGGGAAAGATGGCTTGGTAGCCACAGAATGGGTCATTCTATTCATTCAAATGAGACCATTCTTCAGTGACAGATACCTTGGGTGAGCATTTTCACGGGACACGTAATATCTTCCCATATTTTGCCTGTCCAAAGAGATTTATTCACATCGTTCCCCAAATGTTTATTTATCTATATCACCATTGATTTATATGACACTCCTTCTGAAAATCTGAATCTGACCATCCAGTAAAGTGACCGGCTTAGTGAGTAGGCATATAAAAGAAATCAAACCAATTAACTGTGCAAGAAAGATGAACAACCAAGGCAGGCTTAAATTCTGTCTCTGAGAGTATTTATTTTCACCATTTTCCTTCACGGGCTACCCAGGGAGTCTGGAGAGACTGTTGTTCACTTCTCTAAAAATTGTGGACGGCACCTGAAGAATGACATCTGTACTTGATCTCTGATCTACACAAATTCATTACCCAACACACACACTTACACACACCTACATAGCTAAATTATAAGAAACATGTTGTTAAGTGTTATATATTCTCACAATTTGAAATGTTAATAGTATTTTCATTTAAATAATGTTTCACATGTTAATAAATAAGAAACTAACCTTTATGGTATCCTGACTGTTATTCTCAGTATCTTTGATAAGAACACATGTTGAAATTCAACAGTATAATAAATATAAGCAGTGATGATTACTCAAATTACATATATTCTATCTTTTATTACCTATGGTAAAAAACATACCAAGGACATTAAAACTGATCATTTATTTATATTCTCCTAATACAACAGTTTTGTTTGGAAAAACTAACAATGATTATGTTTTTATGTGTCATTTGAGAGGGAAACTCCAAAAGATTTTCTCATAAAGTTGGCTCATTCATATTGATGGTGTTTATCACAGTGCACAGTGCCATCTATTGGATAATGTAATTCCCAAGGAGAACTTAATGTTTCATTTTTAAAAACATTTCAGGTACATTTCAATAAAGTAACAATAATCACCCACACAAAAGATTGGTGGTTCACCCATATAAATCTTCAAACAAATTCCCAATAATTTTAGTTAATTATCATTAAACATAAGAGTACATGAAAGTCAGAAAGGATTTAATTTAATAGGCTATATTTAAGAATCAGAAAGGCAACCTTTCTGAATGTACTTTGATATTCACCTTCAGGGTAGTATTACTTTAGCACTCATTTCATAGTTACAGAATTATAATCTTAAAAATAAGGATCTTAATATTAAGTTAGCTAAGCAATAATATAATTTGTGTAAATCATCCAATAATCTGCATAGAAATAAGAAGGTTTTTCTGATAAAGAAGCCACAGAGAAGGAAATGCCCACAGATGAAACATTGCAAAAAACGCTTTACCTTATCCTGAGCAATGATCCCTCATAATAGGGAGCACTTTTCTCAGTTTCCACACAGACTAGGATACCCTACAGACATGTGGTGTATGACTTGCAATTTGATAGAATTGATAAAAAGGAAAAACAAAAGTTACATAAAAAAACCATGAATTACATTTTATATTTTTCCTTTTACCTGATATTTTTGCTATTCCATATCTTTCTATTGAAAAATAAATCACTAAGGTGCTGATAAAAAAAAGTCTGTTGGTTTTATTACTAAAGCAATAGTAATACTTATAGTAATAACTAGTATTTTCTTATTTGTTTATTAAAAATGAAATTAGAGCCACAAAGACAAAAAGACAAGTCATTCTACATAGGACATCATGGACAGCCAGAGTCCTGACCTGAAGAAACAATTCTCTTGCATTGACGCTCTCTCCTAAGGTTCCTTTCACTTTGGTGTTTAATTGTATTCGTATAAAAACTGCTAGATGATCTCCACTTCTGCATGGGGAAGATGGCTAGATAAGGCAGACAATCAATAAAACTGTAAATGTGATTCTTGGCATTCTATAAACTAAACAGAGAGAGGCTCATCTTTCAAGCTGGTGGAGTGTTACAGATGTAATTAAAGCATTCCATATCTGTGGTGAACTATTAATTAGTCATTTATCTGAACATAAATTAGAAATTTACCACATGTGTGATAAGAGTGACACAGGAATGTGAAAAGTGTCAAACGACGCCAGATGGGTATCTCCTAGTTTATAGAAAAGTAAAGTTGCAATCTAACATATCTGAAGATGGAAAACTTAGGCTTCTCCTAACAAAATTCGTGTGTTTTGTTCTTTTTTTTTTTTTTGAGTATAATAAAGGGCTATTTATTTAGGAGTAGACTCACAGATCACAGTCCTCTGCACAAACAGGAAACAGGAACTGAATCACACCCCGGGAAGAGATGGCGACTGTGTGCTTTCCATCGGCATTTATAGTATAATAGGCCATGTCCAAGTGGGCGGATAATTTAAAGACTATTGGGAGTAGGAATTCCTACAGCATTTGAAGCTCATTTTCTTTATGAAATTGTTTCAAACATGCATTGTAGGCATCTAGATTGTGCTCAATATTTTATAGTTTTTTTTGTTTTTTTTTTAATTGAGAATAAGAAAAAAAAGTTTCCGCCTCCTCCCAGCCTCCCATTTCCCTCCCCCCCCCCCCCCCCGGTCCCCCCTCCCCCGCCCCCTGTCCCCCTGTCCCCGGCGCCCGCCCGT
>NW_026067911.1:11488878-11552498 GCF_014885135.2 Alexandromys fortis | reverse complement strand
CACACTGGAGCACTGGACTGAGCTCCCAAGGTCCCAATGAGAAGCAGATGGAGGGAGAACACGAGCAAGGATGTCAGGACCACGGGGGGTGCACCCACCCACTGAGACAGTGGGGCTGATCTATTAGGAACTCACCAAAGCCAGCTGGACTGTGACTGAAACAGCATGGGATAAAACCGGACTCTCTGATCACCGTGTGTTTTGTTCTTATTTCAACTTTTCTCTTTAAGCAATTTGAACCATGATTTTATTCAATTATTTTATCATACATTGTAAATGTCAATCTACTGTCTTTGAAATCTCTATCATCATCATCATCACCATCATCATCATCATCATCACTATCATCATCATCAGAAAAAGGACTAATTGTCCTTGAATAGGCATTGGAAAATTTAACTGGGGGTTTACACCTTTGAGAAACATATGCTCTAAGTTAGGACTGTAAGTCTCAGCCTCTGTTGTGGAATATTTAACTACAAACATGTGCTACATTTGCTTATGCTGCAAAATATTGCCTTTACTGTTTAAAAGTCTGTTACATTTGTTTCTTCTTCATTTGTTCAATGACGTGCGATATGCTGCATTTGTTTAATTATGAAAAGGTCTGTATTTATTTCACCTTGCCTGTCAAGGGTGCCTGATCGGTCTAATAAAAAGCTGAACAGCCAATAACTAGGCAGGAGAGGGATAAGTGGGGCTTGCAGAAAGAGAGAATAGGAGGAGAAATCCGGGCTCAAATATAATGAGAATAAAAGAAGTGAGCAGAGAAAAGGAAGAAAGAGAGGATCATATCTGGGGCAGAAGTCAGATAGCCACCAGCCAGACATGGAGACAGAAGGAAAGTAAGATATACAGAAATAAATGTAGAAAGTCCCAAGCAAAATGTAGATGAACAGAAACTGATGAAAAGAAGAGCAACGCTAAGGCCAAGGCTTCAAACAAATAACAAGTCTCTGTGCCATGATTTGGAAACTGGTTAGTGGCCCTAAAGAAAATGTCTGGTACAACCAACATATAGAAAATGTTCTCTACTTTGCTATTTCCCAGTAACTATAACTAATATTACTTATTATTCTTTTATGAGCATGTGGCAACATTGCTACATGTCTTGAGACAAGTTCATTAAAGATGCTTCATCTGAAAGTCTACTCTCTATTCCAGCTGAATTATTTCTTGTGCTGAACTATGATGAGAAAATTTAACAACTGGCAAAGACAATGGATAGCTGGAAAAAGTTCTGAATGTGGGAGAAGAAAATGAACTCTTTCAACAAATTTAAATCAATAATTTAAAGAAACAGGTTACAGTAGAAAGTTCTTGTCATTTAAAATTCTGCCTCAAAGATGCATATGTTTATATAAAATAAATTACTGACGGTTGTGAGACTCTTTGTGTGTGGCTTGCATATTGCATGGGATTTTTAGAACCTATCATATTAAATTGCATTAGACTTGCTTCCTATTAGTTTTGTGATGTCTGAAAATACTTGAGCCCGAAGTTAAAACCAGTACATGTATATTGAGGGGAAACTTCTATGAGCCCAAACTTCTCAATTATGAGCTGGAAGCTGGAAAGTGATATCTTAAATTGCTTTTCGTAGTTGTATTGCTTCTTATATTTTCAATTCTCTTCCCTGGAATGAGTGGGTGTGGTAGGTGGAGAGGTCAGCATTCCCAGATCTGCTTGATCAGATTTTCAATTTTGCTGTGTAGCGCTGGACCCTGTTATAAACAACAGAAATTATATCCCCTCCTCCCCTCAGGTCACCTTGTTTCCCCCTGGAGGTTTTGACGAAGTGAGTCTGTCTCTTTGGCGCTTATGGTAAAAACGTATTCTAGTTCCCTGAATATGCTTTAAGACTAAAACTGGGTTTCAAGGCACTGAAGATAGATTAGAATCTTTAATATTCACACCTGTTATGTTACTTTTTCTCATTTTATGTTTTTATCCTTATTCTCCACCCCTTAATGCTTTGCTCTCTTTCCTAACATTCAACATGGTGTCCTTTCTAACCCCCTTATGTCAATCTGTATCTGCATAGCCACTGTGTTGATAGAAGTAAGGAGTATGAATCAAGATGATGAGAAGCAATATGCTTGTCCCGTCCTTTAAGACAGATTAGGTAAGAACCTGGCCAAGAATACTGAGAAATGCAAGTGACAAATACTCTTTTATTTCACACGATTATATCACATTTTACACAAAAATCTTAAAAAAATAATTGTCTTCATCAAGCATTTTTACTTATAACAGAAAATGACTTTTAATGATTAATGTTTGACTTGAAGACATACTACACTGCATCACTATTGCATATTCGTGGAAATTTCCAGGGCATCTTAGTGTGCTGATCATGTTTACATGAAATTTCTATTTTATTTAGACATTAACTCTCACAAGTGATTTATGTATTGGTGAGTTCAAAACTTGTATTTAGTTGTGCAACTATAGTTAGTATATTCTAATCTTATTAGATAACACACTAGAATAACATATTCTAATGCTATTGCAATGCCCAGAATGCATTAGTTCAAATGAAATATTCAGATTTTGTGCTTTAATAAAAATGATCATTGTGTGTTCCTTGTGCTGCATTATAGCCTTTCTCTTTCTTTTCCAGTCCAAGGACCCTAAGGATTTAGGGGTTGGTGTGCAGACATAGCCAAGTCCAAGGTCCACATTACATACAACTAGCCCACAAAGTGTCACTGAATTCTCAGCAAAAAGACAAGAATCTCATAGGTAGTAAACCCCAAATCACTGATGAATGTGCATTTTGTCAATAAACAAAACAAGAAGGCCCATGAGAAGAGGTAGGGAAAACCTTCAGAAAAAAATTGTGTGCACAGGCTGACCCTGCCACATCCCTGGTGAAGCTTCAAGAAATTAAAGGCTCCCAACCACAAGCTCTACTAGCATGCTTTCATTCTCAACTTACTGTTATGAAATGGATATGAGTCTCCAATCGAATACTAAACAGGCCTGACCATACTTAGCTTTTGAGAACAGGCAAGATTGGGAATATTCAGGGTGGTATGGCCATAGGGTGATCACTGACAGGAGGACCAGGATTTATCCCTAGTACAAGAACTGGCTTTTTAAAACTCATTCTTTGTGGAGAGATACTGTGTTCAGCCTAGACAAAGGAGAGATTGCTTGGTCTTGCCTCAAAGTGATATGCCAGACTTTGTTGGCTCCCCATGGGAAGCCTTACCCTCTCTGAGGAGTGAATGAGGGGTGGATGGGGAAAAGGTGAGGGGAGGGGGAGGAGAGAAGGGAGTGAGAACTGGGATTAGTATATTAAATGAGAAAAGATTGTTTTTTAAAACATAATAATTATAGTAGTAAATAATAATAATAAAAGAGAAACAGATGTGTGATGACATAGCTAAGAGTCTGGTCAGAAGATATTCCAATCAAAGGCCAAGCACAAAACAAGGCTTAGGTCATAGGTCAGGTCCAGGCTAAAGTTCCTGCTTAGGTTTCCAAATGGGCCCAGGTCCCTTTGAAAGACCTGTAGAACAGTCCTCAGCCAGTCAACATAAAACAAGTGAACTGGCATGACCCTCTACCCAGAAAATATTGCAGGTGGCTGCCGAACAGTTTTTACAAATCATCTTGATACAGGATATGTTTAAATTGCTTATATTTTGTTGTAAGGAAGCTGCTTATTCGTTTACTGGTGGCTCAGCCTCCCAAAATAATCACACAGGAACTTTATTATTTAAATCACTGCTTGACCCATTAGCTCTAGCTTTTTATTGGCTAACTCTTACATCTTAATTTAACCCATCTTCATTAATCTGTTCATCACCATGAGTTCGTGGCCTACCAGCAAAGTTTCAGCACATCTGTCTCCAGCAGCAGCTCCATGTTTTTTTCCTGATTCTGCCTCTTTTCTCCCAGCATTCTGTTTCGTTTACCTCTCCTAACTCTGTACCACTATAGTTCTACTATAGGTCCAAGCAGTTTCTCTATTCATTAATGGTAATGACAACATACAGAGGGAAATCCCACATCAATATTTAAAATTCCTGTTTTAAATAATGAAGTGTGTATGTGATACAGGTGTTTATAAATATTAATTCTTTATAATCTTACTGCAATGATAATCATTTCAAAATATGGATAATTGTGGGAAATAATGGGATGGCTCCACAGGTATAGACATTCGCTGCCAAGTCTGATGATCAGAGTTCAATTCCCATAATCCATGTATACTATAGAGAACCCATACTTGTACACACACATTCACACCAACATAGGAACATGCATGCACAGGAATGAACACAAATGCCACATAAATTTTAAAGTAAAAATAAAATAAAAACATACAATTGTGAACTTAGAGCAGTTTTGAAATTCACAAGCAGTATTATTACATTTATTTTCACTCATTAGGCATGTTTTTTCTTAGTTTTCCTAATAGACATCTGAATGTAAAGAAAATGATGTATTATGAAGTTAAAAATATGGTCAAATACACAAGTAATAAACCAGAGATTAAAACTCAACTTTAATGTGGTGTGTATTTGATGAATTCCAATTAAACTAACAATTGTTTTAGTATTAGCAATTCATTCATAATTTCTAAATAATTATATATTAGTATACAACTATTTACATTATAATATTTTAACTAAGCTTTTATTGACACTTATCTAAAACAGGTAACGTATTAAAACATGGAATGGAGTATTATTGAGCTGTTAAGAAGAATGCAGGCAGTGACTGGAAAGATACTCAGTGATTAACAGGAATTTGTGTTATTGTAGAGGACCTGGGTTTGCTTCCTAGCACCCATAGTGTGGTCCACGATGGTTTGTAGTCAGATGACTTGACTCCCTCTTCTCCCTTCAGTGGCAACCAGGCACGTATGTGGTGCAAACATGTGGATGCACACAGAACATTTATTTGCATAATGTAAAAATAAATAAATATTAAAAAATAGAATAGAATCATAGCATTTATAAGGAAGTTGGAGGAATTTGATATCTTCTTCTGTTAAGAAGAAAGAAAGGTAGGAAGGAAGATAGAAAAGAAAAAAGAAGAAAAAAAGACAGAAAGAGAAGCAGACTCACAAAGACAAGCACCATGCTGCTTCTCTCATATGTGACTCCATGTAGGAACTAAATAGACATTAAGTAAAGGAGACAGTTTTTGTTTTTCTTTACTTTTGGGGGGCTCACCATCCAGTCCTCCCAAAAATAGATGTAGTTTTATTCTTAATTATGAAGGCATGACCTTAGCTTGTCTTGTTTCTCGCCAGTTTTTCTAACTTAAATTTTTCTATTTCTCTTTAACTAGGTTTTGCCCTGGGACTTTTTTTTTAACCTTTCTTTATTCTATATGACTTTCTTCCTTTCTTATTCCATGACTGGCTGTGTGGTTGACTGGCCCCTGGTGTCCTCCTCTCCTTCTCTCATTTTTTTGCTCCTTGTTCCTCTTTGCTCAAGCATAGATTTCCCCTCTTATTTATTCTCTCTGCCCGCCATTCCTGCTATCCTTTCTCCTGCCTTGTTATTGGCCCTTCAGCTCCTTATTAGGCCAATTAGGTGTTTTAGGACAGTCAAAGTAACACAGCTTACAGAGTTAAACAAATGCAGCATGAATGAATGCAACACTGCTTTGCCTCACTAAACAAATACTTCACATCATAAACAAATGTAACACATCTTAAATTAATATTCTACAAGAGACTATTCAGTTACAAAGAAAAATGTGATCAAGAGAGTGAAAAGGTAGAAATGAAGGCTAATCATCAAAATACTTCTGTGAAAATGCATAAGGAAATACATATTTTTTCATTGTCGATATACAGCAGTAAAATATATAAAAGTAAATTAATATTATCTTATACTTTATTTTATAATTAAAATATGGCTTATTAGCAAGAATCAATTTATAATTTGAACAATACTATTTCTGTATTTTGTTTTATCTTGTTTAACGTCTTAAGAGATATTTTATTTTCATTTTATGACTAGGGATTTTAATATAGAAATAATATATCACTAGAGGTGTCATGACAGCTCCTCCTGATAGATTACACAAGATACCATACTGTGAACACACTGGAAACATTTATTGTGTGTATAGTCATCAGTTATTATGATCCTGAACAAAGTAAGGTCATAACATATTAAATGGCTTTCATTATTGAATTCCTATAAAAACAATTTTATATCACACTGTATATTCCTCATCTGTATCTTCTCATTGGGATTGTTTAGTTTTCATTATTATTTTGAAATATCTAGTTTCTTCATAAACATGGAACCTTTCCAGTAATGCTGCTTTCAAAATGATTTATAAGTCAAACTGTAAATCCTCTCCCTGTGAACCTTGCACTTGCTTCAACTTCGAATAAGACACCAGTCATCCTTTGACCCTTGCTTCAACACAGATAAATGTATTATTTTTATTAATTCATAAATCATATCCTATATTCCCACAACATATGTTCCTTCAAGTGCTGAGAGAAAAGTTTCTTTAAAAATTTTTGCTTTACTTCACACACCATGGATATCACACATCCATTTATTCTCTTAGGTCTTAAGTACAATGCATGTACTAAACACCTTCTTGTGCTAAGATACATAACACAGGTGCTTTCCTTCATTATCTCAAATATTTTGGAGGAAACACTATTAACAGAATAAATAAAGTAGTATACTGGTTTTTTTTTTTTGTTGTTGTTGTTGTTTTTGTTTTTTCGAGACAGGGTTTCTCTGTGGTTTTGGAGCCTGTCCTGGAACTAGCTCTTGTAGACCAGGCTGGTCTCGAACTCATGGAGATCCAGCTGCCTCTGCCTCCCAAGTGTTGGGATTAAAGGCATGCGCCACCACCACCTGGCAGTAGTATACTGTTAATGGAATACATGTATGAGAAAACTTCTATGAGGTCACAGAGAAAAATCACTTCTAAAAGTGGTAAAAATTCAGATAAGCTTCAGAAAGAAGTATAGCACTGATGGGATTTTAGCAATTTAGGTGAGCTGGGAGAAAAGACAATGTAGTTGGTTGTCTTTTAATTAACATTCCATGTTAATTGCTGAGACAAAAGAGGAAGGTCTGAGGTTGATGAATCAGAAGAAAAGAGGGGTATAAAGTTGTACATTTAAATAGTATTCCCAAGGATCAAATGCATTTACATATACTACATTTCATAATAATAAACAATTTAAACAATTTTTATAGGTTAAATACAGGGGAAAATGAAGATGAGCAAAAATCATTATGCACCTATAAAATCATGCAGAAGAGTACCGTGAAACTTGCTTAACACTTCCTCTGTGGATAAGATCTTTGGAAGGATGTAATAGTCATGGGTTTACACACTTCATTATATTTATTGATTAATGTATTATAATAGGTTGATACAACAGAGAAAATGATTAAATAGGTAAATATTCTTTTTTTTAAAAAAAGATTTATTTATTTATTATGTATATAATATTCGCAGTGCTCTGCTTGCAGGCCAGAAGAGGGCATCAGATCTCAATACAAATGGTTGTGAGCCACCATGCGGTTGCTGGGAATTGAACTCAGGACCTTTGGAAGAACAGGTGGTACTCTTAACCACTGAGCCATCTCGCCAGCCCCGTAAATATTCTCTCAAGCAAAATAAAACCAAATTTGGTTGATAAAGTAATGCAATGACAAGAAATGAGAACTTAAGTAACGTAGAAAACTGATATTTCCTTGTGAGTTGGATCTGAATCAGTAGTTCAGGATTGTGAGCCCTGATTTTTAACACATTGAAGTTGCCATTTGTTTGAAGAAAATGTGAATTTCACATTTTGGGGTAATTTGGGAGTTTTGCATTCACACATTCATTTCTTGATATGTAGTTGAAGAATGTTCACATATGCTGGACTAGTAGTATGTTTAGTAGTGATCACCAGAACTCTGCCCCTGTTGTGCTGCTACTGCTATAGGAAATAGCGATGAACAAGAAATAATCAAGGAATGTTCAGACCAGGAAACATGAATATCAACAAATACAAATTTTCAATTCACCAAAGCTGCAAGAAAAAGAAAAGCCAATAAAATGATGAGTTTGATCTTTGTAGAAATTTTATAAGAACTGAATCCCACAAGAATTAGAAATTACAAGCTTGAATTTGAGGATATGTGATTTTACTAGGGAAAGTTTAAAGCCAGGAAAGCTAGTGTTAGAATGCTAGAGAATAGCATGACTTGAGAAAATCAAAGATAACACGAGTGAAAACTGATGAGGATAACATAATGTACAAAGCAGCCATAAGAGTAATTTAAAGTATTTTGGTTAGTGGTTTTTATAAATAAAAGTGTTCAGAGTGGGGATTGATACATGCACATACACAAATATGCAAAGAAATGTAAAAAGAAAAAAATCTCAGAGTACAAAGAATTGCTAACATCAAATACCGTGAGCTAGCATTTTCAATATTCCTATGAAAAGTGACGTTGATTAGTAATGTGTGGAAATGGAAGGACTGGAGTGTGAAAAGTATGTAAAATTAGTTCCTTAAAATAGGGGCATAAAGAGAAAGTGGGAAAATATCACAAAACAATTATTTGCTATATTTTAGAGTTCTAGCTCTCAAATATATTGATGTTAACATTGAGTATGACTTTAGATTTTCTACACTCAGATTTGCAACAACTTCATAAAATACTCAACTTCAAGCAGGCAAAATATATGACATACATCAGGCAAAATCTCATAAACAAGAGAAAGGCAAAACATGTCTTCATGTAAGTAAGCTGTGCCAATTATTATTAAAAAACTTTAAGGCAAGTAAAAAGCCATTCAAAAATTTCAATCTGTGTTTTATAGGCTTCCCTTTAGTGGTTTTTTTATAGTCACTGTTGGTGTTCTCTTGTCACAATATATATAAACAAAATAGGACATGATCACTTCTATATGTAAATTTTCTGGTGTTATTTCTACAGTCTTTGCATAAATTTTCTGGTATTTAGAATAAATAGTGTTCTTAATATCTGCTCACTAGACTTAAAGTAGCCTAGCTGATTCATAAAATAGAATTATATCTTAATGTTTTTCTGAATTCTATTTAAATGTTTGAAAGCTAACTTACCGAAAGAGATATGGACTCATTGAAAAAATACATTTTCGTAATATTTTTAATAGAATGATTTTTTCTTTAGGCACATAGCATATTGAAATACTGATTTATGAATTATTACAAACATAATAGTTAACTTTAAAAAGCATACACTAATGTTGGCACATGCATCTATCTGCTTCCATTCTTATAAGCTTCAGTAGACTATTAATGAGGAATAAAAATCCTACTCCAATGCATTCAATACGTTCTGAGATTTAAAATAATTCTCACTGTGCAGTGTATAGCATAGAGGCTACCTTGTTATATAAGCATCTTGATTATCAAATATTATAATTTAATGTTACAATGTGTAAAAGTGTCAGAAAAACCATTACAAAGTCTATTTTGGAGATTATAATAGAGATAATAAGTTGCAATTTGTTTTAATGAGTTGCAATTAAGAAACTGTTCCAAGAGGTACATGTGATTTCTTTTAATTATTAGTTATTAGTTTCTCTTGCAAGAGTGTATTTTAAATCACATTATTTTTGCCATGCTAAAGGATAAAATCCTGTTCAACATGTTAATAAGTTACATATTGTAGGTCAGTAAAACTTAACAGAGAATATATTATTAATCATTTTCAGGATGCCTGCTGTTTATGGTATGATAAAAATAAGTATCTAATATAGGAATGTGAATTTTGGAATATTTAATAAAAAAAATCTAAGGCATTTAGTTCATTATGTTTATGTATCCAGAATGATAAATATGTATCTCTACTCATATACTCACAATAACTGAAAATTTTGTTATACTGTTGGGTGCAGATTACCATAGAACTTGCACAGCACAGATAGGTTAAAGACTATTCTTTTGGAGTTTAGAAAACAAGATCCAGGGAGCAGTAAAGGTGTATTCTATTTCATTAATTAAGATTCTAATGTATGTAAAAAAATGAGTGAGATAAGTTAAAGAAAGAAGATAAATTCTTCTATTTATATGGCTCCAGGACACTAGAATCCATCTTGTGAAACAAGACATCCAGTGAAGGCATGGCTACAGATGCAGGGAGAAGAGAGATCTTATCTTCAGGAAAAATCATGTGATAAAGGAGGAATGTCAACACAGGGTGTTGTTGGACAATGGTCTTGTGCTGTTTTAACAAAATGTTGATTGGCCAGTATCCAGGCAGGAAGTATAGGTAGAGCAACCAGACAGGAATTAGAGGCAGGGCTATGAGAACAGGAGAATTCAGTCTGCAGTCATCACAGAGGAAGCCAGACACAGAGGAAGCAAGACGAGACTGCCCCACTGATAAAAGGAACCAAGTCATGTGACTAACATAGACAAGAATAATGGACTAATTTAAGATGTAAGAATTAGTTAATAAAAATCATGAGCTAATAATCATGATCAGTTTATAATTAATGTAGACCTCTGTGTGTTTCCTTAAGATTGAAGGCTGCAGGACACTGTGGGACAGAAACTTCTATCAGCATATGGTGCCAGTGTGGACAACTATATCCACATAAAACCTAAGAGATCTTACGAAGTAATTCTAGACACAAAAGAACAAAGTTAAGCAAGGCTTTTTGGTTGAAGCAGTTTCTCGGGTGACCTCTGTTTGCTAGAGGCAAGCAGGTCTCATTTAAGACAGGATTCCTGACTCAGCTTTAGCTGCAAAAACCTTGCAACTCTTTTAACAGGTCCCACCACCAAACACTTTAAATGGTGTCTAGGAATAGCCAACAGCATGCTTTTTGATGGTTGCAGGGACCTTGAAACTTCATAGAGTTGTGGCAATAAACATGACTCTGGCCAGTATCTCTGCCATGAGGCTAGACTCTCAGAAAGCTAAGAAATAGGGTGGATACAGAAGTCAAAGCCATGACTTTAATCTTAGCCTTATTTAACAAATTGAAAACTCATGTGGTAAGAGAAATAAAGATATACAGTAAAGAGAGATTCAGATGAAAAAAGAAAACATTTGAACAGTTTAGAATGTGTTTAAAAATATATGTTTGTTGCGGAAAGAAAAGAAAAAGGATAAAGTTCTTAAAAAGAAAGAGAGCAGTTGTGTGTGGTAGCACATACCTTTAATCACAGCACTTGGGAGGGAGAGGCAGGCAGATCTCTATGAGTACAAGGACAGTCTGATCTACAGAGTGATTTCCAGGACAGCAAAAGATACACAGAGAAACCCTGTTTCAAAAAAAAAAATTAAAAATAAAAATAAAATAGAGTTCAAAATAAAGCCATGTAAAAATGGAAGATACACAGACACTTAAGATACTGTTTGTTATTATGTTGTCTTTGTATAGTTTGATAGCTGAGAAAGGAGCAACAGCTGCTAAAAGACATTGGTTATAAATGTTGCTGGATTAATACAACATATATATTTTGAAAATGCCTTGACTTCAAAATTTTACTTAAAAGATATGCTACTTTGGAGATGAGGCTTTATTTTTGTTTCCACATGAAATAAGAAGCTTAAAATAATATAATTATACTTAAATACAACTTTTAAGATCACACAACATAAGTTTATTCAATAGCAACCTTATGCAAATTGCTCTTTCTATAGAGAAAGATACAGAGTAACACAGAGACTAATTTTACCTGAAAAATGAAATAATAAAATTTTGAGGTGACTTCTTGGAGAGAAAAGTATCATGATATTCCTAAAAAATTATTTATTATTTGAATGTATTTGATTCTCAAGCCATATAAAATATCCCAATGTAAACATAATTTTAGAATGGAAAATCCCGATTTATTTAAAACTATAGACTTCATATTGAATTGTTTGGTCAACATTATCTCAGGGCATGCACCTCAAGGCCTGAGGACAGAGAAAATCTTGCTTGAGTTTGAGGAAATTGAGTGAGGATGAGACAGCAAAATCTAGGTAGATGCCCCTCTAGCCAAAGGCAGGGCAATCGTTAAGTCCCAAAGAAATCACACAGAAGTCTATTTTAGTTATGAACAGATTGGCCCATTAGCTTAGGATGCTTAGTAACTCTTATAACTTACATAGCCCATTATTAGCCATTATTCTTATCTGTGTTAGCCATGTGGCTCAGTACCTTATTCAGTAGGGCAGTCACATCTTGCTTCTTCTATGGTTGGGTCAGGACTGTGTCCTCTTCCCAGAATTCTCCTATTCTCATTGACCTACCTCTACTTCCTGTCTGGTAGTCCAGCCTATACTTCCCGCCTAGCTACTGGCCAATTTATTTTAAATATAACTGACAGAATACAGACTACTGTCCCACACCAAAAAATAGAGAAAAATACCTTATCACAGAAATTGTGGTGTGAAACAGTGAGTCACATAGATGCCCTCTTGTCCCTATATATTTACTTGCAAGAGTCCATTGCAAAGAGTCATTGGCGAGGCCAGCCTCATCTACAAGAGTTAGTTCAAAGACAGGCTCCAAAGCTGCAGAGAAACCCTGTGTCAAAAAAACATAAGAAAATAGTCATTGGTCTGGTTCAGTCCTTTTGTTTCTGCTACACAATAGATACTGGGCCCTCACTGGGACTTCTTTTGGATATTCTGTTGTTGCCCTGTGTAGTGGAGAGCTCACAATTTTGGATCTGCAGGACATGCATATGCTCCAACAGAATTCAGATGGGATGGTTGTTGGGGTGGGCCAACTCATAACCCTGGTTCTGGGCCTAGAGATTTGCAAGGTTGTAAACCCCACCAGTTCTCCCAGGTCCTTACCACCAGGGTGCGCTCTCCACTGTTGCCCTGGGTAGTCTACCCTATGCAACAAGGAGCAAGGGACAGAACCGTTTCTCTCTCTTCCCAGAGCTGGCTCAACTACACCTACACCACCAGGGCTAGCTCTACTTTGTTGCACAGGTGTTGCTCCCAAGAACAGCAACTGGTGAGGAGCAGAAACAGTTCTCCCTTTCTTCTCAGGGCCATCTCTCCCAACCAGAGCAGGCGGGGAGGGGTGGCAACTAACTCCGCCTTGTCCATGCCACCATATGGCAGATGATTAGCGGGCCAGATATCCCACACTCATGTACAGTTCACACACATCCCCATCATCAGGGTCAGCTCTCCTGTACGACCTAGGGAAGGTGCAAGGCCCACTTTCCTGAGTGCTGCAGCTGGTAAGGGAGAGGGGAGAAAGCCTGTTACAGGTGACAGGGGTGAGGGATGAGAGGTTGTCTTTCGCTTGCCCTCGCCAGCACATTGTAGACAAGGGAAGGCATGACCAGCCAAATGAAGATTTTTAAATGAATCTGCATAAAAATAAGAGGACACTATCTGGAATATGACAATAACGTAACATTTTTCTGTGGAATAAAAAATTTAGAGATATTCACTTTTTGTGCATGTCTCTATTTTATGTGTGTGCATTAGTAAGTATTAGTCATTCAAATATTGGCCAAAAAATGAGAAATTGATTAAAGACCTCAACATTAGGTCTTGAAATTTAGTGATACAAAGAAATAATATCTTTATAAAAGAAAGCAGCTATTATTTCATAAGTACCAATAATAATGAACACACTTCTGCCCTGTGTACAATGATGGGGCTTTGCTAAGGGAGTCATTGAATATATGATGCAGGAAAGAGAGAGAGAGAGATCTGAGGAGGATTTCACAGAACACAGGAGTTTTTGCATCATTCACAGAATTAGAGGAGTTTGCACATAAAGGCGTTGCTTTTAGATACTCGGGAAAGGGTAAGTTTATCACATGATGAGTGTTGAGGAAGTCTATTGTAATGGAGCACAGTTCTAGAGTGCCTGGAGGCATTTCCAAAGGAGAGGAAAGTGGAAGAACATTTGATAAATGTGGAAAAGAAATGTAGACAGAAAGACCATTGCAATTTTGCATGAAGTGCAACTTACTTTTTATTTCCTTATGGGAAAAGTGTAATGCTCATTTTAGTGTTCTTTTTAGAGGCAAAGAAACCAAAATATGATGACAGGGCCCCTTAATATTTCTTTATAAAAGTACATTCCTTGGTCTTGAAACCTAGCAATAAAGTTACTAATTAATATTTGGCAAGGAATATGGAGAGGTGTGTATTCCCAGACATGCCATAAAGCATCCTGGTTAGAATGTAAAATTGAGGCTAGAGTACACCCATTAAAAGGATTTATAACTATATTTTAACTTAGAGCATAGATAAAAAGAACACCAGACGGTTATTAAGAGGTTGAAAATAGAAAATATATTCTGCTATTCATCAAAAAGGGCACTAGAGATATAGATTTATTTTAATATGTTGAAAGATGCTGAAGAATTATTTTAAGTATGGACTTGATATTTGGAATTTTACTGTGCTTTGTGATTCAGTGGATAATCTACTATGATGAAACTCTGGGAGCATTTGCAATGGGGACATCTATTACTAAAGGAATGATAATTTTGCTTAAAATTGCACATTATATGAAAATTAATTTGACAAAAATTAATTTGACAAAAATTAATTTTAAAAATTAGAGTCAAAACCACTTGAAATCACTAACTAAAATCTAAGTCTTGAAACTATGAAACAACCAGAAGAAAAATGAAAAAAAAATCTCAAGGTGTAGCCTGGGGGAAAGATCATTTAAATTTACCCCAATTTCACAATGAAACAAAAATAAAAATTAACAATTGATACTTCCTCAAACTGGAAAGATTTTAAAAATCAAAAGAATCAGTCAACAGAATGAAGAGTAAATTAGAGAATGGGAGAAAATATTTAGAATCTAAACATTAAAATAGAGTAGAAGGATTATAAAAAGAAGAAAAATTTATTTTCTTGCTATTGATGATGATAACAATTGAGCAAGCTATCTTCAATAATGCTATATAACTGTTTAGTTAAATTCATCTTTATAGACACCTTAATTTTAATGACTTTTGAATTAGTCTCAGCTTAAACTTTGGAGCACAGAAGGAGAACACATGACGTGTATTACAAAGATCTTGATCATATCTCTCTGATAGAGAACGGGGAATTGGTGTGTAGAATATCACAGAGTATGGCAGAGAGAAAAGTGTGTGTTTAAACTTGGGATTCCCATGAATTTTCTGTTGCCAATTGACCAACAGAAGAGGGTATGTATCTGCAATGAACAATATGGTTGAGAGGTTTGAAAGATATCAATGCATCTCAAGAAACTGGGCCTCAGAGTTAAAAGATATTGCTCCTCTGTTTACATCATAACCTAGTCCATAAAATTTTCAAACCCTACAAGCTCAGAAAATGTTGATTAACGAAAGGTATTATAGGAATAATGCTAACCCTAATGTGGTATTACTTTCTATAGATCTGCACCACAGCATCAGATCTTGATAAGGTACAACAATATAAATTTATTATGTAGATTTCCAGGATCTAAAACTATAAAACTATTACAAGTGGGCTGAAATCAAGTTTTTTTTTTTTTTTTTTTTTTTTTTTTTGTGGGTAACAGTTCTGTTGAGCATGCAGAAGACAGCTAATCTCGGTTCTTTAGCTCCCCATAGTATACGTGTGTGTGTGTGTTTAGTAGACCATAGGGTGTTTTCTTCAAAGAATAGACCATATATCTCATTACTCTATATAATGAGCCTGCTAATTGCCTATGTCATAGTTTCCATGCACTATCAATAGTAATGACAATCCCATTCTATGTTTGGGGGACCGGAATGGTTAATATTAATCACTCTTTTTACACAGTCCCTGTCAAAAAGACTACAAAGGTGGATTTATATTGCATAAGGTCAGAGGCAAAAAAAAAACTATACATGCAGATTACTAATAACCTTTGACATATTTCTGGCTGAATATGGGATTTCTTGACCAATAATGTAGACTTTTATTTTAACCAACTGAAATGAATTATGTCCTTAGTAATGTAGCCTTAATACCTAGGTAACTAAACTATCACCATGTGACAGGTAATTACATTATCATTATCTGAAGGGCAATTAGCTTGGTACCTTGTGAAGGATAATAAACTGAGTACCGTGTGAGGGTATTTAGCCTAGGACCATATAAAGGTTAACTAACCTTGGGCAACATATAGGTACTTCTGGTGTTTAGTGCATATTTCTACTGCCTAGTAGCATAGAAAGCTGATGGGTAATTAACCTTGTCCTATGTAAAGGATAATTAACCTAGTACCATGTGGGGGGGTAATTAAGCTAGTACCATGTGAGCATAATTACACTAGTAACATGTGAGGCGTAATTAGCCTAGTATCATATGGATGATAATTAACCTGTTACCGTCCGATGGCCATTAACCTAGTATCATTTGGACAGTAATTATCATAGTAGCATATGGAGAGTAATTAACCTAGACCAAGGGAAGACCCAGGAGACTCCACCTGGCACCTAGTGGAGAGGATCAGTGGGTTTGTAACAAATGCTCAAGCTATATACAGATTATTGAATGAGTACCTGTTTCCTTACAGTTTCTGTAACTGATTGCAGACTATCAGCAAGGATTTTGCTAAGAGTGAACTTTATGATTTTTCTTGCGATCACTGAGAATTTTCTGTACTAATTCTATGGTGAATTTGCTTCCTCTATGGGCCTCATAGAATTCGACCTCTGCTGTGCAAAACAAGCACATCATTCCTGTGATCTAAAAAGATCAAAGAACAAAATGTAGAAAACAGTTTCTGCCTCAATTTCTCCTGATCTTTTCATCATTTTGTAGATCCTCTGAAATGAAAATCCTCGGAGGATTTTAAAGTTCTGGCTTGCATTTTATTCTTAGTGCTCTTTATCCCTATTTACCAAAAATCTTCTCAAAAATTCTCATTCCCTATCCTTTGTCTCATTCTTCTCTCTCTGTTGCATAGTCATACTAGACTCTTTGTTGTCCTTAGCATCCACCAAACATGATTGACAGGAGAACATTGTCACTGGCTCCCTCATTTGCCTAAAACGTCTTTACAGATAATTTCTCCATCAGTCTTTACAAATCTTTGTTCAATTATCACACCTAGATATATCATGGACCATTAATGATTTAGTAATCTCATGGTTTTGCAAATATGGTTAGTTTTTTCTCGCTCCCAGCTTTTAAGCTGATGCATTTAAACAATCTATTCTTATGGAAATTCTATTAATTTCTTTTGTTAAAAGTATCAGAATCAGTAGTGTTCTGTTTTCATATTCAACATATGCTCATGAATTTCATTCAGCGTGTCTATTTATCTTTTATAATATATTTTATATTACGGCTGTCTTTCTTTGGAAACTTGCTTGCCCATCTACATAATGACTGTTTTCCAGAAGCAAATATGCATGCCACATGTGTATTCTGATATATTGATTCAATGAAGTTTATGAGAGAAATTTAAACAAAATAAATAGACATAATTTTCAAGTTCAGGTTAATGTTAAATTATTTTATGCTTACTATAGTTGCTACCAAAATATTTATTGTTTTCTCTAACTTCTCTTTCCTATCATCCCTTTTTGTCTTCTTCAGTCATACTTTCTTTGTAAGGATTTATAAATCTTTTTGTCTCATGTGTATGTTTTGTAACAAAGAATATAACTATTTGTCCTGTATTATAAACATTTTCTGTTGTCATTACACAAAATTCATTTTCTTTTTATTTTGAAATATACAACAATCTTATACATTCATTAACATTGAAACATGAGTTTGAGCTGATTTTATCTGTAGTGAATTTATTAATAAACACTTTTATGCTGATTGTAATTAATGTTCATTTCATTTTATTCAGAATTATTTGTAGTTTAATTATGAACTTGACTCCTTTTCTCAAGGCTTTAAAGTGAAATTTCATGTGGCATATTATATTTGGATTCTCTCCAACACTCTGTTTATGTCTTGTCTGTTTGCCTAAAGCCCTCTCTTGGGATCCCTTCTAAGTATGGACCTATATATATTGTTTATAACAGTTATTATATAACATTACTGGATATCTTCAATTCAAGTAAAAACATTGAGAATTTCAGTTCAGGTTTTCTTAGGACTAAGGTCCTCGGGCATGCATTAGTGAAGACAGTAAATGGTAGCAATTACCTGCAGTTTTCAATGTCCATTTTATGAGCAGAGAACAAATTACATACTTACATTTTTTGTTTGGACTATTGGTGCTTGTAACGACTTACAGAAGAAACTGGAATTCATGTCTACTTTTTGCCACATGCCTTCAACCTCCTGCTTACCATTGCACTTTCAGTCCATAAAATTATTTTTTTATTTTAGGAGTTTGTCTTTTCTTTGATTAAAAATAGTTTACATTTCAATTATTAATGCAATTTCATTGAATATTACCCATTATGAAGAAACTCAAGTGACTTTGTTAATTTTGTGTTCCTTGTTTAATATGTTTCTATGCATATGAGAGAAAAAAATTCATGTTCTGTATCTAAATTAGAAAATATTCTCAATTAGCTGTACTGTCTCCATCATCCTGTCTTGCAATGCATTAAATAAGAAGATTAGTAAGTGCTGGCTCTGATCTTCAAGGAAATGATAATTCAATTTCCAGAATTCAATAAAAAACAAATTAATGCAAAGGAGAGGCCCATAACTATGGCAAACAAAATATAACAGATAATCGTGAGATGAATTGGGAGCATTGCTGGGAACTGCACCAAGGATGAATGTGGAAAAAATACTAATTCTCACACATAAACTAAATAGACATCAAGTCAAAAGCATGGGCAAAGCTTCCCATCAAGAAATAGTCAGGCCATACAAACAAGAAAAATAGATGTTTGGACATTTAAATCTTAAATTGAAAGACTGGCAGACTGGTCCTCAAAACCACTGAAAATTGATGTGATCAGAGGGATTTGTCTTAACAAATTCACTGGTAGTAGCTGAGAAGATAAGACATCTCAATTAATGAGATCTTGAGCTTGCCAAGTTGGTAGGAATTATTTTCCACTTAAATATAGTAACAATCAGGGATTATTATGATGTTTGGGAATCTTATCCAAAATCTTTATCAAACAAAATGGTATAATCTATAACAGCTAAAGATTTGCATAAGTTTACTTAACTAATATTTAAGAAAGTTTATACATTCTGCTATTGAATACAAAATAGACAGGTATGTGTGGTTCAAAGCTTTTTTATGAGCAGTGACGGTCATAGAGTCCCTGAAAATGATACCTCCCTGAGGCACTGTGCCCAGATGCATTCTGCAATACTTGGGAATATCTAAAGCCATGCAGCTTGCTTACATTGTTTTTATTGTTACTTGAAATGTGACATTCCTGGCTTTGAGGTAAAGATAATTTCATACCTTGAAATCATACTAAAATATAAAATGATAAATGTGAATCTTGAATAATTTATGCTCAATAAGTGAGCTCTTGGTAGAAAAATTTCCAGTGAATTATGAGTCAAAATTGTTCTTAGACTTATTAGTATGAATCTGAGTAGAATAGAATAATAATGAGACCATAATGTAAGTTACAGAGCTGTAATTGAGATTATACTTATTCCATTGTCCCTCTGGTTAATTTGTCAAATTAGCTTGCTAGGACAGATGAATAGAAAGTGTCTCCTCTAGTTGGCAGAGCACAATATCTGGTAGCTGCATTCCTTTTAACCAACTTGCTTGACATTTACTTTAGATACTCTTCTTAGTTTACAATTTTGCAAAAAGAAATGTTTAAAGATTAAGTAAAACTTTAGTTTTTTACTGCCATGTGTGTTTCTTTGTAGTGAGATTCATTATTTTTATTTCTTATTATAGACTAATATTTTGACCTAAGATAAATACCTAATTTCTATAATATAGATAATATTTTATGAATGTTCACTCATCCACTAACACTGAGCCTGATAAAAGAGAAAACAGGGAATATCCTAGAACGCATTGACACAGAAAAGTGCTTTTTTAAGAAAAACACAGCACTTGAACAAAAATTAACAGTTAATAAATAGGACCTCATAACTTAAAAGCTTCTGCAAGGCAAAGGACACCATCAACTGGAAAAAGTGGAAGCCTACATGAAAGGTAATATCCAATACACATGTATGCAAATGTATATGTATATATGCACAAATATGTATGTATATATATATCAATAAAATAGACATCAAGAAAACAATTAAAGCTATTAAACAATAGGATATGGTTCTAGATGAAGAATTCTCAATAGAGGAAATTCAAAAGGTCGAAAAACACTTTAGAGTTGATCTATGACAAAATTCAGCTAAACTATTTTTTATTGGATTATTTGTTATTTCCAAGACCAAATTCTTGAGTTCTCTATATTTTGGAGATCAGAGCTCTGTCTGATAAGGGGTTAGTGAAGACCTAAACAGAGAACTCTCAATAGAGGAATCTAAAATGGCTGAAAGATTCTTAAGTTCTAGTGAGTTTACTCACCAGAGCATTGTTAAGGACATTGTCATACCCAACAAGAATACCTGGTGTGGACCATAATTCAGAGAAACTGTGCTTCTGGAACTTCCTGTACCACGTGTAGGCAGCTACGCTCATCAGAATTTCCCAGGAAGTAGAATTTCTTTTCTAACAATGAGGAGCAGCCCTGGAAGCTTTAGGGACTTCACAAACTTTTTTATCATGTTTGTTACTCCTAGAGTCTTAACAAATCCTTCCTCCAGACTGCAAAGTTCCTATCCTCAATTCTCACAAACATTTTCTTCTTTACAAGAGGATTATATTCCTCCTTTGGAGAGTGAACAACATCCCCAACATGCAATTGCTCATTTACTGTCAAGATTCCAGCTTT
Organism: Alexandromys fortis; assembly: GCF_014885135.2. NCBI lineage: Eukaryota > Metazoa > Chordata > Mammalia > Rodentia > Cricetidae > Alexandromys > Alexandromys fortis. The sequence continues at coordinate 11,531,731 of NW_026067911.1, read as the reverse complement.
AGGCAACTGAAACTGAAGAGGCTTTCAAACAACTAAATATGGTCTGTAATTCTATCCTATGTTAGATAATTACAAATATCAAAAAGTCCAATGTAATTTACCAACTATCCTTGTTAATATGTATGTTTGCTTTTTGGGCTGACGAGGGAGGGGGACTTGATTGGGGGAGGGGGAGGGGAAGGGGAGGTGGTGGTGGGGAAGAGACAGAAATCTTTAATAAATAAATAAATTAATTAAAAAAATAAACCTTAAGTAAAAAAGAAAAAAAATATGTATGTTTGATAGTTTACCGTGTTCATAACAAAAAAAGACCCAATGAAAGGTCCTGTGTTTACTTACAAACCCTTGGAATCCCATGCTCAGTCTAGAATTAAGCCTTCAAAATAGAAATATTAATAGTTTCAAAAACATGTATTTTGAGTTTAGATTTTCTATGCCCACACATATGCCACTTGTCATATGCATGGCCTTAAAATGTAAGGCTTTTTCTAGGACACTATTATCCAAGATGTTTCCTAACAGGTTCACAGCTGGCTTCTCAGATTCAGTTTAGTATTTCTAAACTCATATAGGAGTGTACGATAAGTTTGTTAAAAAAAAAAAAAAAAGAACTGTTTGGATCAATGTCAAAATGACAAAAATGACAGTTAATTCTGGTATATTTTAAGCAGAAACTGTACTGTTACAGATTTCTTTTATTTATTTATTTAAATGTATGCTTCATAAAAGTAAAACAAAAGTGAGGAATTCTGTTTCTGAACTATGGTAATTACAGAAGACTAACTACTATGCTCTCAATATGCTTATTTCATGAGGATTTTTGTCATCAACAACATCTACATGAATTAGGTAGGACTTATAAAGACTTGAGACTCCTATTATACCTACTTGAAGATGAAAGAAATTAGTAAGACATATTAAAAGAATATAAATTTTATAAAAGCATTCATTGTAGTTCACTGCTGGGAGTAATACCAGGATAATAACCCAGAATCAGGATCATAGGTTGAGGTCAAGAACTAATGCAAAAGACAGGGGATTTTTCTGATTACATTGTCAGTGATAAAAAATGGCCTGAAGGCTATCAAAATGTCCATAATTACTACTGCTGGGATTTTGGAACATACTGATTAGGGAGGAAGAAGAAATTTATTTTCCACTATTTTACAGAAATTGTATAAATGTTTGCAGTTTCTTCAGAACAACTAAGGGGAAGGAGGCCAAGTCTAAGCACCTGATAGGTTAGTGTAAACCCTCTCTTTGCAACAAATGTGGCTGGAGTCACTGGATACTGGCACACAGAAGTTGAAACTAAACACAGGCCTGACACCTTTCAGAAATTAACAAAAGGATGTAAACATAAGTGAGGAATGTAAACTAATTTTCCTAGAAGACAACATAAGAAAAAGACACAAATTTAAGAGACACAGACTAGGATAGACCATTGGCAAAGTTCATTTTTTTCTTTGTAAATAAAAGATTTTATACAAAAGATACAGAAAATTTATACAACAATGTAAAAATAAATCATCACTTCATTCAGGGATTTCAGTTTAGGTGTATACTTGGGATATCATTACACAGCTCTTAGAATAGAAAAAAAATGAAACAAGAGCAAGACCAAATATGGAACAATAGGGAACTTCATTTTTTGCTCCAGAGAACAAAAACTATAGCATCACTTTTGAAGATTGTTTGACAATTCCTTTAAAAATTTAGCATCATTTTAACTTAGACTTCAGTAAGTATATTTATTCAAATAATTTTAAAGTGAACGTGTGTACAAGACCATGTAAATAAATGTTGATAATGACTTTATTCATAATTGCCAAACTTGAAAGCAATATTCATTTTTTAAACAAATATATGTCTATACTGTCATGTGTGATATAATACTATATTATTAGTAAAAAGAAATGAAATAAGATCCTAGATTTAGTGGCTGGAGTGATGGCTCAAAGGTTATGAGCACTGGCTGTTCTTCCAGAGGTCCTGAGTTCAATTCCCAGCAACCACATGGTGGTTCACAGTCATCTGTAATGAGACCTGGTGCCCTCTTCTGGTCCGCAGTCATATATGAAGACAGACACTGTATTCATAATAAATAAATAAATAAATAAATAAATAAATAAATAAATAAATATTTTTAAAAAGGTCCTAGATTTAGATGGACATAGAAGAAAGCTAAATGAATATAATACTAAGTGAAAGAAGTATGTAAAAACATCTGCATGTTGTTTATTCCTATCTCAGTCACATTCAGTAGGAATACATCTAGGGCACTGATAAAGAGATCTAAGAGAAGAATGGAAAGGAAGAGTCATCTGACAGAGTTCTTGAGGATCATTAAACTATGCTGGATGATACTATAATGGGGCACATTTCTTAAATCTCATAGGACATACAACTAAACACTCCTGAATAATGATAACAAAAATATATCCCTACTGTAGGTCATTGAGTGTTACCAATGTATCATCATGGTGTTGGAATCTGAGAGTGGACTAACCTGTATATTTGGAGGGGCAAAGCTGAATTCACATTTAATTTTTATTGAATTTAAGACTACTCTAGAAAACAAAGACTAGTTAAAAATGGCTCTTGCTGTGACGGGTGCAATCTATAATGGTAAGATGACCCTAATGCTTTATTTTCCTAGTACTTCTGCTTTTTAATACCTTAAATTATTTCTGGAAAACTACAAATTAGTCACCTTAACTTTTTGTGCGGGAAGTCAATGAGCCTGACACCATATACCTCAAGTTCTGTACCTTTATTTACGCAAATTCAGAGGTATTCAGACCTTATAGGAAAAAGGTCCTCTTTCCCTGGAAATCCTGTGATATCAGCATGAGAACACAAGCTACCACAAAAGAAATCGAGTACACCTGACTGAGGCTGCATATGGCGTCTTCTGACAGATGAGTTACCACATCTTCTGTTGTAGTACAACTCCTACTCTAGAAACTACATTATGGTTCACAAGTCGGCGAGGGCCTGGAAATTGAAACGCACACAGACACACACAGACATGGGTGCCAAGAATGTGCCAAAAATGTCAACTATATTGTGTTCCAGGACAGCTCATATAGGGTATCCTTGGCTAATGGCCACATTCTAACGCTCAGCTGAAAGCACACCAGAAACCACTTCCCTGCCATCAGGATCTTCTGAGGTTCTGTGATCAGAGCAGCTGCAAACCAAGCTGTTTGCTTAGAGCAGTTGCAAGCATAGAAAAACAAGTTGTTTACTCTGACAGGCAGAGGTTTACAGGAATTTCAGGGTCTGTAGGTCCCCAACATTCTATAATACCTACTAGAAATATAAAGGAACACAAATAAACCAAGCAATCCATACCACACAAAACTAATGAGTAATGAGTCCATGTCCTTAAGAGGAGTCAACCTTTCATGGATCTTTCCCATGTGGTTCTCAAGGATGTGAAGTCTCAATGATGTGAAGTGCAAGTTTTTCAGAGATTCATAAAAATAAGGGCTTCACCAGGCAGTGGTGGCACACACCTTTCATCCCAGCACTCAGTAGGCAGATAAAGGCGGATCTCCGTGAGTTGGAGGCCAGCCTAGTCTACAAGAGCTAGTTCCAGGACAGGCTCTAAAGCTACAGAGAAAACCTGTCTTGAAAAACAAACAAAAAAAAAAAAACACAAAAAAGGAAGGAAGGAAGGAAGGAAGGAAGGAAGGAAGAAAGAAAGAAAGAAAGAAAGAAAGAAAGAAAGAAAGAAAGAAAGAAAGAAAGAGAGCTTCAGTCAAGCATATCACTAATTCACATGATTGGGATTCCCCTCTGTGTGCTGTGAAGTAAAGAAACTTCCTTGGCCTGTTGATAGGGTAGAACTTAGATAGGTGGGGAAAACTAAACTGAACGCAGAGAGAAAGGAGGGAGTGAGAGAGAAGCCATGTAGCCCCACTAGATACAGATGTCAGAATTTTACCAGTTAAGCCACAGCCTCGTGGTGATACACAGATTACGAGAAATGGGTTAAATTAATACATAAGAGTTAGCCAATAAGAAGCTAAACCCAAGGGGTCAACCAGTGATTTAAATAATATAGTTTCTGTGTAATTATTTCAGGGCTGAGCAGCCGGGAATAAACAAGCAGCCTGTACACAACACTCATACACTACTTTGCTGTCCTTTCCATGGAATAAATGCTTCAGTTATTTAAGAATCATCTTTTACTAGGAGTGGGGTGGGTTGTTCGTTAAACAGAATCTAGAGTTATATATCTCAAAATCTTTGAAAGAAAGTGGGTCATCTTCATTAGTAGTTTTTGCTAATAAAATGAGTCATTAATATGTATCTAGATAATCAAGTGCTAAATATGCTACATAAATATCTAATGAATTGATTAGTTGGAAAGATGATTTAGAAAAGAAAAATTTCAAATTAATGCACAAATAATACCTGACAGTTCATGTAGGAACTCCAGGGTACATTCAACATTATGGAGTTAACTCAGAGATCAGAATGTCGTCGAATTCCAACATGGAGTGTTTAAAAACTTGCTGTCATTCACAGACTATTGCAGAAGTCCAAGCATTGATTAAGCCTCAGTGTAAATGGTGAGGAAAAGGAAGAGAAGGAGGTGGTCAGGATGATGATGAGGAGGAGAAGGATAAAGAACAACCTGTAGCCCTAAATACTGACACTTTCAAGTACTGGCTCTTTCAAAGTTGGATTCATATTAAGGCTTTGAGATTAGAAGTTTGAGGTCAGAGGTATGTTAAATCTTCAATTCTGAGAATATTTCTGGGGGAAGATAGAACTGTGTGTGTGTAAACAATCAAACTGTAGATGCTTACGGGGCAATTCTGCATCAGGAGAATCTAAATTGCAAACACTTGATACTGAAAGTAAACAAGGTATCATAAAAAGTACAAAAATAAATATGTAACTAAGAAGAATCTTTGTGGACTGATAATCAACTAACTTCTTTAGCTCTTTAATATCCATATGCTATAATGAAATATCATTTCTCATCAAATAGACTGACTTTAAAAATTACTAATTTTATTGTAATTTTAATCTCTATTTTTCTAAGGATTTGTTGAGCTATTTAGATAGCTTCAATTTAGAGAGAGAAAAACTAGTATTAAAAATAATTTTAATATTGCAATGTTACTTTTTAAGAGTAACTCAAACGTATTTTAGAAATAAATACAAAAGAAAAATAAGGAGCATACACTTTAGTGAAAAAATAATAAGGCAGATTACCCCCTATCCTACCTCTGGAACAACTGGAATTAAAATTAAGTTTTATCCAATCTCTTTCATAGCTAAATAAGTCCCTTACCAGATCTCCAACCTAGAAGTGTTTCTCTAAAGGTCCTGGGAACCACTTTGAGAGTGAAAGCAGCACCTCAATATTCCAGTATCTGTGGTACAGCAGATTCAGGAGCCTAACCATGAGAGCCTCTTCATTTAAATTGCAACCCTCCCTGTCCTAAGGACAGGCAGTGTTTGGCTGTCCTTACTGCAAAGACCATTAGCTTTAATAGCCAACCATCCTTTGTCTGAAGGGATGGCTCTGAAAAATTTTTGGTAAGTGGAAGAGTCACTTTTTTTTTCTTCTTAAGGCCAGTTTATTATATTTTATCTGAAAATTATGAATGGAGTAGGGTGCATCTTCTTGGCCTTATAAAAATAGGGATTTATTTCACACTGAAATTTCTCAAATGATTTCCTGTGGGGTTTATTACAAGCTTTTAGGCTTGGAAATTAATTTTCTTTGTAATTCTATTTTCCCTGTGTTGTACAGTGAGTAGTTGTCTATGGTGAATACTTCGGAGTATTACCATATACGTAAAGAAACATTGTATGTAGAGCCATACCCAAACTCACCAATGAGACATTGTCACACTATAACAGTGTTTAATATTAAAAATTTGGTTGAAACACCACAGTTATGAATACAGTATCTAAAAAGCGGTAGACTCCAGTGAAGAAAAGAGAATGAATTGCCCTCAAGATCTGGAATCAATGAGAATAGTAGAAATTAGGGAGATTAAATAAAGAAAGTGCTTAAATGATTAATATGTATTCAACTGTGTGAAATAGTGCTGTTAAATGGAAGGAGATGCTTGAAATAAAATATGAAATTTAGCAACTGGAGACCCTTAGTTATATTAACAGTGCAGTTTAGAACCATCAATGGAAACAATAAAACAAAAAGGGTAGTAGCAAGTGCTGACAATGAGCCATGTTTGCGAGGTGAGCAGGTTTGAAGGTGAGAATGTTGGACTTGGCCTCTAGATATAAATGAATAAAACACATAAAGAATATCAGCTGAGCATATCTCATTCAAAGCCCACACAGGGTAACTGAAATACAACCCAAGGGCTAAACATGGCCGTGGTGGCAACACCACACAAGAGCTCTGTTCCTCATAGAAAAAATGACTACACATTTGTCAGGCTACTGCTGAGCAAAACTCAGTTGAGAGTAAGTTTAAAAGATAGACAGAGATGATATTGAAGACTAAAGAAATTAAAATAAGATCAACATAAATTCAGTTATGAGAATTTTGTGCTTCCTGTTTGACACCTTCATTCTGAAATATATATATGAATGATATGGTCTTTGTTATTTCCTCAAGAGGAAAGTTCTGCTGAAGATATGTTGTTAAACATAATATAGACAAGAACCAAGAAACAGGCAGATGTAAGTTCAATTACAAGATATCAAAAAGTTCTTAATTAAATCAACAAAATAAATATTCAAGAGAGATGAAAATATATTTTACACTAACAATCAATCGGGACGAGTTTTACCTAGCAGATCCTCCTTGGACAGGATTGTCCTGTCTATGTCAATCTTCTACATCATATATGTGTGGTATGTTTTACATATCTAGGTATCTTGTTGAAGTGTTCCCAACAACTGTTAAAGAAGCAAGAGGCTCAAAAATAATATGACTGGTGTCTATGTCATGCCTTCACATGAGAACTTCAAAGAAAATAAAAACTAAAGTTCTAGTTCCCTGACTCGAACACACATATCAAAACATATATTGAATTCCTAGTTCACTGTGCAAGGCGTACATGTTTGAGTAGGCAAATTGTGTCCCTTCCCTAATTAGCTTATATGATGAAATAGTGGAAGGATCATGTAATACTACTTTTGTATAGACTTCAGAAGATTTCTGATCTACACTATTCAAGACAAAGGTGGCATGTTTGCTCTTAAATATAGATTTTAGATTTGAATATTTAGACTTTTTTTGTGCTAAACTCAGAGTAGATATAGAAGCCAGGAAAGAAAAAGACATCAATAGAGGTGCCTGAATGGAAGAGGAGGAACAGGAAAGCATGGGTAATATGTGTTTGGGAGAAAGCACCAATCCAACTCCTAGCATTCATATACCCAAGGAGTCTGGGATGACTTAGGTGGAAGTCCCACCTTTCTATTCCCCCAGACCCTGGACCCTCAGATATTTCCCCTCCACTGAGAAAGCCCTCCAAGAGTTTGTTCCTCCCCAAGGCTGTTTTAGACAATGCCTACTGGCTATTTAAGACCTAGTCCATAAATCTGCTATGTGTCCTCTTGTATTCTCTTGACTGCCATCCGGAGGGCCACCAAGGAGTGCTTTGCTTTGCATTCTCCTGTTTATTAAATCTGGATTTATTAATTTGGTCTGATTTCACTTATTATGTCAGGGGCAAAGGAATGCAGCAACCAGGGATCCGATACTTAACAATATGTAAGTAAATATGGGAAACATTGAGTATAGAAAGGATTAAACAGGTATGGAAATTGAGTGAGTTGCAGATGATAGAAAAACTGGGGTTGGCTGATTGTCCAAAACAAAAGGCTTATGAAAAAGCCATATAGAAACCTAATGCTTGGTAAAGAAAACTGTAAATAAAAATGAATAAAGATGTTCTTAATGCGACAATAATGTTTCCACTAGAAGCTATGAGCATTGCAAAACACCAACAAACCCTGAGTGCATAGTGCAAGCTACTTTGTTAATTGTTGTTAGTCAGGGAGGCCCAGGAGGCACCTAAGCAATGCCTGGCCATAGTGTACTGCTGCCCCCAGAAGTAGATGTCACGACCCTGTTGCTGAAGATATCATACACCACAGTTGAAATAAAACAGAGAAATAAAGCTGGAGCTAAAGTAGAAATTACCTATGCATTATAGACCTTCATAGAGCTGGAAGTTCCTACGCAGGGTGCTGGGGGAGAAAAACTGTGAATAGTTTGATGCAGTTATGAATTCTTTTTGTCTTCAATAAATGATGATCTATATTAAATGAAAACAAACACAATAAAGGTATAACAGATAATCAGAATTAAATTGAAGTTTAAATCTCTTTGCCCCTAATGTTATCTTGTAATTTTTTCATTTTATTGAATATAGATTTTTTTTTCATATACTATATCCTGAATACAGTTTCCTGTCCATCTATTTCTCCCAACTTCTCTTCACATCTACTTCAATTCAGACCCACCCACTCTCTGCCTCACCTTAGAACACAAGCAGGCTTCAAAGGGATAATAAGAAAAGAAAAGAATAGAAAATGTAATAAAATAAAACATAATAAGGTAAAACAAACCAAACACTTCAGAATTAGATAAGACAAACTGAAGGAAAAGTGCACAAGAGAAGACACAAAAAACAAAGAATTGTTCGCTAGTTCACACACAATATGTATATATGAAAGAGAGATTATTTCTCTTTCATATATATATATATATATAATTTTCACTGTTATGTATATATTTTTAGGTAGATCCTACTATAGTTAAACTTTTTTTACTGCTCCTCAAATGTCCCTTAATTTTATCTGTCTCTCACACTATTTCCTTCTTGGTCCTTCTTTTCCATCCCTTACTCCATTAGATTGATCTGTTTCAACCTCCCCTCCCATCTATTCTTATCCATTCTATTTTCCTTTCCTAAGGAGATTTATCTGCCCCTTCTTCTCCCTTAATCTATACACAACGTCTGTGGTTCCATGGATTGTAGGTTGGTTATTGTTGATTTAGCAGCAAATATGCTCATATAATATAACACACACCAACAGTTCTCTTCTTGCCTTTAAAGCCTTTCCACAGAAGACAATTTATTCTTACACCGTAAGTAGCAAATATCCTATTAGTTATTTTATGTCTTAGTTGTCTGAGTTAGGGTTTATATTGCTGTGAAGAGACAACACAACCATGGCGACTATTATAAAGGAAAAGACTTAATTGGGGTCACTTACAGTGTCAGAGGTTCAGTACTTTATCAACATGGCAAAAAGAAGAGCAGTATGTAGGCAGACATGGTGCTGTAACTGAGTTTCCTACATCTTGCAGGCAACAGTAAGTTAGCTGAGACACTGGGTTGTATCCTGAACATAGGAAACCTAACTTCTGCCAACAAGGCCATACCAACTCCAACAAAGTCCCACCTCCTAATAATGCCACTATGTATGAGATTATGGGGGCCAGTTACATTCAAATTATCACAGTTAGAGAATTCATAGATCCCAGGGATGGCATTGTTCTGCTGTTTAATTAATTTGACACAGTGTCAAATTGCCATCTGTATATTTATGTCTATACTTATAGACAAAGGCTACTCTTGGCCTTAACCAGAGATACTTCTCTCTCTAGTGAATAATGGTAAACCCAGAGACTCAAGAAACTGAGAAGTGAGACCTGAGACCTCATGCCTAAATAGGGTATGTATTGTTTCCCTTCTAGGATTCAGAGAGCATTATGGATAAGAGGATATAAAGAATATAACATCCGGATATAAAGAGAAGTTCTGTTTAGCTTTATCATCTAGGCATGAGACAGCTATTTCATCAGTTCACAGTGCTGAAGTCTCCCAGATAGCATCAGTTGAAATGTTGAGTACTAAGGGTTCTTAGGAAGGGGAATACGTTGTTTTCATTTTGTACTCGCTGGTGAGCCCATCTAGCTCCACTGCACAAATTTAATTCATGCAAATGATGAGGCTCTAGTTAAATTCAGTGACTCAGGAATCAACACAACAGCAACAAAAACAGGAAGGACACAAACAGATTTGCAGGGAGAAGGAAGGATTGATGGGTTTGTGGGAGATGTGTGTGGGTAGGGGTAAGAGTAACCGTAATGCATAATGTATTATTTATGTGTATGAAATTGTCAAAACCAATTGTCAAAAGCAAATTTGATTCATATAAACATGCAAAAAGGCAAACAAAAGAGAGAAATAAAGAAAGATGAAGGAAGGGTGGGGAAATCAATTTTTACAACCTATCAACTGCATTTAATCAATACAAACTTTTGTCTATGTACCATCAATGACTGCTTAGCTACATATTTTATTTGCTAAGATGTGATTATATAATTAATGTCACATTAGATATCTCTGGAGAGTAGAATTTTAATTTATCACTCCTACTACATATGTAATTAGAACTAAAACATATATATGTACATTATATCATACATACTTTATGCACACACATGTGCACATATATCCAATAAAGCATAGCTTTAGTAAATGAATGAAATCACTCATTTTGTTAAGGATATCCTATAATTTACCCATTAACTGGAATGATAAGCTACATATTTTTAGATGTAACCTGCAGATACTATTTGGATATTTGCAAGAGTGTTTAGATCCTCAGTGACATTTTCACAATACATCTCCTTTCTTTATTGAAGATCATACTGTGGGTGAATATACAAATTGTTTTGTTTCTAAGGAAAGAGGTCTAGGATGACTTTAAACATCCTCATAACTATTCAGTAAATCCACGGAGTCAAAAGGGGAAGAACAAACAGCTGTTATTGTCACCATCTATCCAAACACCTCAATAATATCCCATTCAACTGACAAAGTGACAAATCCAGCATCTTTATCTTATCCTTATAATTTAATTGGCAAACAGTGAGCTTGATGCCCTTCCCCTCCAGGCCCAGTGTCAGTCTTATTGAATGAGAATTCAATTCTCACCAATAGCCCTCAAGGGTAATTACTGGGCTACAGTGAACAGTTTTGCAGGCAGAACTCTGGTTGAAATCCAAACAATGGTTCTTTTCAGTGATGGAAACCCTTTCTTCCTGGATTATACCCACTCTGCCAGACCTGCTTAATGACTTGTTTACTTTCCTTACTATTGCACAAGCAGAAGGCAATTACTTTTCCTTTGGTTATTCTTACTTATTTGTTTTTAAACATTCAGTGTGTGTGCACACATTCCTCAGTATGTGGATATTTGTATGTGTGATATATAGATATAGATAAATAAATACATAGGTAGAGAGAGAGAAAGAGAAACGGAGAGTGAGACAGAGAGAGAGATATAGACAAAGTCAAAGACATGAGGGTTGGAATTGGGTGTGAGCATGCTACCATACAAAAAATGTAGATGTCATAGGACAATTTTTTGGCAGTCTCTGAGTCAGAGTCTTCCTTCTGTTTGTGACCATAGTACATGATGCACAGTCCAGCTTCAGGCCAGTTCTCCTGCCTTCTCTTCTCACCTCCTTGGGACTAGAGATGTAAATCATCAAATCTCATTTTTTTAGTTATAAACTGATTGGCCCATTAGCTCAGGATTCTTATTAACTCTTATAACTTATATTAGCCCATTATTCTTGTCTATGTTAGCCATGTGGCTTGGTACCTTTTTTGGTGAGGCAGTCAAAACTTTTTTGCTCTGTGTCTGGATCCCGACTGAATTTTTATGTTAATTATGGGGATTGAATTCAGGTCTCCGGGCTATGTGATGGACCCAGTAAGCAGTTTTATCTGGTAAGACATCTCATTCATAACAGTATTGTAAATCTTTTAAATGTCCAAAATATGATGCATTTCGTTTTTAGTATTTTTTGCTTTGCTATTTGCAATTACAGATTGATTTAGATATTCAGTTGGCCTTTTTTTTAGTTTGTCCAAGATAAATTTCCTGACAACTCTTATGAACTTAATATTTTTATCTTTTCTACAAAAATGTATTAATAACTATATCTAATTTTTATGTGAGATATTTAATAAATTCCAACAGATTCATTAGATGCATTGCAAATGAAGAAATCCACAGGTTGAGGTTGCCTAAACAGAGGTTCAACGGGTATCTCGGTGGTTGCCTTTGATCATACATACTGCCTGTGAACCTGCATGTCCCTAAAATTGAGGAAACAAATATACTATTCATTTAAATAAAACATTTACAGCAGGTTCTATGCAGATAATACATTTCGCAATTATTTTATTCCTTTTCAAGTTATTTTTTTCAGCTGCATGTCTATTTAAGGAACTAACTGTTCAAAGGAAACGACAAATTCACTCTGGACCTGTGTAAATGAAAACGTGCTAAAATTTTAAAAATGCAATCTACTAAAATATTTCTTTGCTGCCATCCTAAATTGCAAAGCCTCAGTATCCATACTAAAGTGATGAGAAAGAGGCTATCATATTTTCTGAATTAATCAAGTTTGTTGGCATTATTCATTCAACTGTCTGGTAATATAAAAATGTTCCTGTCTTTCTATCAAAGTAGATAGAAAATACATTTATCACCAAAATTTGAAAGGAAAAGTAAAATAAGGGTAATGGTTTAGAATAACATCTTTTCTTCGGAATTAGGAGGCATAGTGAATGATATTTGACAAGACTTTGAAAGCAATAATAGTAAATCTTTGGTAGGGGCTAAGGGATTTTCTGGTGAGTAAAGGGACATGAAATATGAGCTCTTTATTCAAGAAGATTCTATGAAAAGCAGTCAGTCATTCAGGAAGTGTATCTTGCTATAAAAACAGCCTATGCAATTTTCTTACTGTTCCTAAGTCTTTGCCCTTTTACCTGACACTCTACTACATTTTAGGGAATAATAACTAAATAAGAAAAGAGTCTGTCCCTCCAACATTCAAATATGGCTAAAATGTAAATAGTGAAGCTTTTAAAGCTCTCTGATTAATTTCAATGAACTTAAAAATATAAAGAATACTTGCACATATATTATCTCTACGGGACATACCCTCTAACAGGCTCCGGACTCTAGTTTCCTGTTGCCAATATGAGTTCCCACGTCAGCCTAAAGAGGTCTCTTTACTGGTTTCCATCACCAGATATTATCTGTAATTTAGTGGGTGGCTGTCTGTTTGCCCCATGGTTGTAGAGTACCTCTCATCTGGCCAAACAGAGAACTCTCTATTATCTTTTGAAGTGCAATATTTTTTTTAATTTATTTAATTTTTTTAAATAAAACAAACTATCCTTTTTTTCATTCTACATACCAATAATAGTACCCACTCCTTCCCCTCCTCCCATTTCCTCCACCTATCCCATAACCAACCCCCATCCACTCCTCAAAGAGGGTAATGCACATTGCTTTGGGAAAGGTCCAAGACCCTCCCTACTATATCTAGACTGAACAAGTTATCCATCCAAAGAGAATTGAATCCCAAAAGTCCAGTACAAACAGCAGGGATAAATCCTGGTACCACTGCCAATGGTACCCACAATCTGCCCCAGGCATACAATTCTGAGCCACATTCAAAGAGTCTAGTTTGGTCCTATGCTGGTTCCTTCCCTGTTTGGCTGGAGTTGGTTAGCTCCCATTAGCTAAGGTAAACTGTTTCAGTGGGTATTCCCATCATGGTCTTGATCTCTTTGCTCATATTCTCACTCCTCCCATTCTTCAACTGGACTTTGGAAGCTCAGCCCAGAGTTCTGCTGCAAGTCTCTGCCTGTTTCTGTCAGTTGTTGGATTAAGGTTCAATGGTGATATATAAGATATTAATCTATGTGACTACAAGACAAGGCCAATTCGGACACCCTCTCCTCTATTGCGTAGGGTCTTAGTGGGGCTCTTCCTTGTAGATTCCTGGGAATTTCTCTAGTTTCATGTTTCTTGCTAGCCCCATAATGGTTCCCTCAATCAAAATATCACTTTCTTTGCTCTCATCTCTGGCCTTCCTCCATCTTGAGTATCCCATTCCTTCAAGTTCCTCTTTCCACTTCCCTTCTCTCTTCCTCTTCTCTTTCTGCCTCCCTTCTCCCCCCGCCCACCCCTATGCTCCCAATTTTGTCAGGCAATCTTGTCTATTTGCCTTTCCAGGTGGATCTATGTATATTTTTCTTAGGATTCACCTTGTTACTTAGCTTCTCTAGGGTCATGGATTATATAAGTTCGTTATCCTTTCCTTTACAGCTAGTATCCTCTTGTGAGAGAGTACATACCATGTTCATCTTTCTGAGTCTGGGTTACCTCACTCAGGATTTTTTTTTCTAGTTCTGTGCATTTGCATGCAAATTTCAAGGTGTCTTTTTTTAAATTGCTGAGTAGTACTCCATTGTGTAAATATCACATTTTCTTCATCTATTCTCCAATTGAGGAGCATCTTGGTTCTTTCCAGGTTCTGGCTCTTACAAATAATGCTTCTATGAACATGAACAAATGTCCTTTAGTATCCTTTGGGTATATGCCCAAGAGTGGTATTGTTGGGACCTGAGGTAGGTTGATTCCCAATTTTCTGAGAAACCACCCTACTGATTTTCAGAGTGGTTGAACAAGTTTGCATTCCCTCAAGCAATAGAAGAGTGGAAGAGTGTTCCTCTTACTCTACGTCCTCTCCAGCATAAGCTATCATTGGTATTTTTGGTCTTAGCCATTCTGATTTATATAAGATGGTAACTCAGAGTTATATGAGTTGCATTTTCCTGATGGCTCAATGAAGAAATGTAGAAGAGTGCAAATAGATCCATATCTATCCTCATGCCCAAAACTCAAATCCATATGGATTAATGACCTTATATACATCCAATCACACTTGGAAAGTAGAAAGTAGCCTTTGGCGCAAGGGCACAGAGACACTTCCTAAATATAACCACAGTAGCACAGACACTGAGAGCAAAAATAAATAAATGGGACCTCCTGAAACTGAGAAGCTTCTGTAAAACAAAGGATACAGTCCATAAGACAATAAAGCAGCTTACTGAATGGGAAAAGATCTTCACCAATCCCTCATCAGAAAAAGGACTGATTTGTAAAATATGCAAAGTGGTCAAGAAATTAGACATCAAAATTAAAATAACCCAATTAAAAATGGGATTCAGAACTAAACAAAGAATTCTTAAAGAAAGAATCTCAAATGGCCAAAAGACACTTACAGATTTGTCCAACATCACTAGACATCAGGAATTTCTTCATTGAGTTCTGTTTGCTGAAATTCACAAACAGGACCTGCACCACACTGAACATTCTGTATGACTGCTTGACTGGGAGAGCATCAGTGTTGTGGAAAGTTTAGGATGATGCCAGTCAAAAACTTTTAAGAGTAATTTATTGTCCACCTATGATGTAAAATTTCTGTGTGATTTAATTAGGCAAATTCTTTGGGGGATGTCTAGACTTCTTGCTTTTACCAACCCAAAAGAAAAGGATCTATGACTTGTAAGTGAGATTTCTCTGATGTACTCTAACCCACTTGCCTGATGCTCCCAAGTTTCTTGATTTATGGCTTTCATTATTCTGTTGCCATAAAATGTTCCTAAAACTGTAGTCCTGTTGGGATATAGTATTTGTGTTTGCCTGATTCTGGTTATCCCAGCTATGATCACTCATATTTTGTTCTAAAAAATGTTCAGTCTAGTTATTTCTGAGATGAGACTTGTACTGTTTTTAATTCTTTTATTGTTTTGTATATGTGGGTTTTACCCTTTTCTAAGGATGTCCTAATGTAAACATCTTCTCTTATCCTTAGATAAGAGATCTCCTCATATTTTATAATTATAGCTTGTTATCATACCTTAGTAATTATTTTAATAAATATTTAAAAAAATAAAAAAAATTAAATATTTATTAAAAGAATTTATATTTAAACTATTATGTAGTTCTGTCCTCACTAGCCACTGCACATAAGTAGATATTGCTTTGTTTTGTGCTTAGCACTTCACTCTGCTTCCTTCAGTCTGGGTTCAATGGAGATGGACTCCTTGCCTCATGATTCAGTTTTCTTGCCTGTACAATAAGGATCTTAATACTACACCTCTATGGTGGCCAAGTGTGCTAATGGAACGTTGAGTATACAATCACTTAGCACAAAACAACCCTGACTAGAATAAACAAGTAAGAACATCTCTTACTAGTCAAGCAAGTCTTTCGCTATGCTAATTCACAAGCAGGAACCTACTGTTGATGACTTCATAGTAGGTATTAACTGAGGTACCTGTGTGGTAATACCTGGCAGTATTCAAACGCATAGTAGAAAACTGCCTAGGATAAAACTAGAAATAAGAATCTCCATTTCAGTAACACAGGGGGCAGAGATATGCTGTGGGTCCTTTGCCTGGGGTGATAAGAGGCCAAGTCATGCACAGCAGACTACATTTCCTGGATAGAATGCAACTTCTCATTGTATAGAATTTGCCTTCCATACATGACCATGGGTTGGATTCCTCCTCAAAAGAGGTATACAAAAGAGATTAATAAATCTTATCTTTTTGGACAACATCTTTGTTTGTGCTAAACATATGTGTTGCTATAATTGAATTAATTCTAAGACGTTTTACAACGTACACTACTACTTGTAAAGCTATTTGAAAATAAAGCTCCTCTGAGAGGGTAGAAATTTTTAGTGGAATATTTTGTATTTCTCCCAAGATTAGAAAAAGTTATACAGAAAATAGAACTTCCATATTTACTCTCAGAAGTCAGAGGAAACAAATCCATTAATTTATTACTAAAAACATCATTCTCATAAATATTCTGAAATTGAAATTAATGTCAGCTAATTGTGAAAAGGCAATTTCTCATTTTCTAATGGTTTATTGTATTTATTTACTCAAGTCTTGTGCTTTCCTTCTGTTACTTTCACCTACAATCTCAAGGGCACCAATGTGAAGATGACATCGTGATCGCTGGATTCAGCTGACTCTGTACCACACTTCTATTTTTCATCCTTGTCTCATTTCCCAACCACATTAGGGCCAAGTGTGTAATAGGCTGACTTCTATGGATTGCTCAGAAAGTATGTCAGGTAGCAGCCTGTGTTGCCTCCAGGAGAGAAGGCTTCTCTTATCAATGCCATGATTACCAGCCCAGTCAATACTAGCTAATTGAAATATCCATGATTAATGATCTAGCCTTCTAAAGGTATTTCTTATCTCAGTGAGCTTTAAAATCATGCCTATGAGGTCTATACAATTTTTCGTTTCTTGTTCTTCCTTTTCTTCTTTTAATTTTCCTGTCTTTCATCTTCATCAAAACTGTCCCTATTCAGGTGTCCAAACTACTTGTGTCATTTATTTCTTCTGTCACAGGCTCCTTCCTCCTTCACATCACTATATGTCTTTCTGTCCTGTGTCATATATCCTTTTAATAGTGCATATCTATCATTGCATTTTATCCCTTCCTTCGTACTAAATATAGTTACAGAATGGGCACCAAGAGAAACAGAGTCTGGTTTGCTAGTGACAGTTCTAATTGCCTGACTCTTAGATATTTATGGTACTTCAGAAGGTGGCTTTATCAAAAAAACTTCAACCTAGCACTTTTAATAGACATATAAAAAATCAGGGACAGGAAACGTACAATATATATTCAAAGGGAAGTCAACTGTCTTTAACATATATTAAATGTTATTTTATTTGATATCATTCCTGTTGGTAGTATAACAGCATCTGTTTTGGTCTGTGCAAAATATGGGTCACTAGTTTAACAAAATCTTAGCATCCTTCAAGTCTTGACATTGAAGTAAATAAGTTTTACGGTATTGTCTGGCACTACATTGACATTCTCCATGATTAATGAATGATAACTAAATAGCTAATATCAAGAACAAAAACTGTCAAGGTTGACTATTTTCTGTCTGTGGGAATGTATAATTAAGAAGAAACTGGCAAAGTTGATACTTTAGTATTTGTTTTTGAGACAGGGGTTCAATGTATAACTGTCCTGGCTATCTTGAATCTTGCTTTGCAGACCAAGCTGGCCTCAAACTCACAGAAATCTGCCTACCTTTGTCTCCCAAGTGCTGGGATTAAACGCATGAGCCACCACTTTTCTGTAAAGTTGATGCTTTTTGAAGGTCTTGACTTTGAGTTTGTTTGAGAGTCTGAGAGCAACATTAAGGTATGCAAGATAATAAGGAATATTCGTATATTGCTTTAATCTAATTTTGATATAATAATGATGTTATACAAATGCATAGTGGATCAGTTCAATGCTGAGAAACACTCTCCATCTACTGCCATTTGCCATGTGTGCAGGCTACTAAAATGTATCATATAAGGTACTGTATACAAAAAATAGATTATAACTCATAACTTAAATTGGTGCATAAGAAGACATGAATAAGTCAATTTAAATGGCTTAAAATCCTCACACCCTGAGGGGATGTATGCATCTGGCTGGACATTAGAGGAAACTTCTGCTCATGAAGTTTAGAGGGGAGGATATAGCAGAAAGCTTTCTTGATAGTCGTACTTCCTAGTGATTGATCCAAGGAAGAAGGAGGGATTGTTATTCTCAATTCAAGAAGAAAGGAGGCTTCAAAGCTTGGAAGCAGGCATGCAGTGGGCAGGCCTGGAGAGGGCTGGTCTGCGCGGGCCTCATTGCCCACCAGGCCTGAAGAGAGGAGATAGGAGGTCATGACCTGATGGTGTATCCACTATGGCCACTGAGAGCTGCTAATGTTGGGAACAACCATGTCCTACTGCCGGCCCGAAGAGAAGGATCAGATCATATTTGTGACCAAAGAAGACCATGAAACTCCTAGCAGTGCGGAGCTGGTGGCTGATGACCCCAATGATCCCTATGAGGAGCTCGGATTGATACTGTCCAAAGAAGATATTAACTGGAATTCCCCATGCCTTGGGGGAATGGTGAGCGGCCCCTGTGGGGAACAGTTCAAGTCTGTCTTTTCCTGCTTCCATTATATCAAAGAGGAAATCTAAGGATCAGACTGTAAAGACCAGTTTCGGACCATGCAGGAGTGCACGCAGAAATACCCAGACCTCTATCCCCAAGACCAGGAGGAGGAAGAGGATGCAAAGCCAGTTGAGCAGATGGAGGAAGCAGCTGCTTCTAAGGCCTCTGCAATCAAAGAGCAGGGGTCAATCTCCTAAAGGCCACAGGCCCTGGCTGCCACTCACCACGAGACTTTCTACACAATGCCTTATGGTCACCTCTAAGATGCATTGCTGAAGCTCAGAGGAGCACAAGAAGTGAAATTATTCACATATATGGTAGCTTGAAAGAATGGGACTTGGAAGCATCAACCTGGAGGTCATAATAGAATTGCATGTTTCAGGAGCAGTTTCAATTTTGTGTTGTCTTCAAAAAATATATGTGTAAGAGTCTCAGCAGAACAGGCATTGGTATATTAATATACACTACATATAGACCCCTTTTTCTGGGATTGAGGAAGAAGGGAGATAGTCCAAAATACTTTCTGTACTCAAAAGCTCAGGGATTGAGGGTTTGTGTGTGTGTGTGTGTGTGTGTGTGTGTGTGTGGTGTGTGTGTGCAAGGGGGACCTCTTGATAACTTTTGAAGACTCCATGGTGAAAAAGACTCAGTGTAAATTTTTGCAGAACCAAGATGTTTGGATTGTCAGATCTGGAAATCACCAGGCAAAAGCAAAGTTTAACAAAGGGTTCTTCTGTTCTGTTCTTACTTTACAAGTGAAAAGGGGAAACTGAGGAACCTAAATGTTAGGGAATTAGTAGCAATAAATGAAAGCTTAAATATGGTCTTTCTTCTATACGGCTATACCAACAAGTTTCTTTTCAGGATGAAAGGCAACAGCATTTATGTATATAAAAGCAATTTGTAAAGAAAGAGCGCATGAATTTAAAAGACAGAGAAAAGGGGCATTTAAGAAGTTCTAGAGTGAGGGAATGGGGATGTGATATATTATAACCTTAAATTATAAAAGAAATACTTTTAAAGATATGCTGTTCTATTATGATTGGAGCTTTTAAGTCATTTTGTGCTAGGAATTCCAGTTACACAAGCTGTGTGACCTTGGGCAGGAAACATGACTGTTTTGATCCTATTTTAAATCAGCAAATGCTGACAGAT
Source organism: Alexandromys fortis (assembly GCF_014885135.2). NCBI lineage: Eukaryota > Metazoa > Chordata > Mammalia > Rodentia > Cricetidae > Alexandromys > Alexandromys fortis. Next base: position 11,511,694 of record NW_026067911.1, on the reverse strand, counting down.
GCAGTGACAAGATCCAAGATCTGGTGACAGGCAGCAAAAAGCCTGACAACGTTACAAAAGCAAACAAGATAAATGCCTGAAAAAATAGTCTTTAAATGATACATTTCTATTTCAGAGTTAAAGAAAGGCATAAACATTTTTTTGTCTAGAATTTCCAAGCAAATAACAGCTAAATATTTGCCTGTACTTTATGTAGCTCATAAAACTTTAATTTTATATTAACATGCCACTACTCATGAACACAATTTTAAAACATGGTGCTCAAATTTTATTCTAATACAAAACCACAGTCATTTGGATAATTCTCGAAATCAATGTAAAAGTATAGCAACAATAATGCAGAAATTTTCTAGGAAAGTTCTTGTATAGTTTGTTGAGAAATATCCTCAAATATTTTGAAATTTTTATGAACTGTCAAAATTCTAAAGGGAATTATTCTAAAGAGGAAGATAATTTTTGTTTATAATATATTATTCTTAGTAAGTTGGAACAATTCCATATGTATAAGCTCCCTTTATCTAGTTTTTTTTGCTTTCTTAATAATAAACAGACTATGAGTCTATCAATATTTTATTCCTGTTTGTTATCATAGTACAGTTCCAATGTATATACTATAAATTCAGTCATTGTGACTGTGCAATGGATTGATTTTAACAGCATATCACAGTTTGCAGCATCCCCACAATCCAGCTTTAGAGCGTTTTATAATGCCGCTTCAGCAAGCTTCTGAGACTCTTCTGATTATAGTACTGAAAACTCTACTTCACCAGAGATCTCCGGCATGCCACAAATAATTGATATCCGTGAATAGGAGTGCATGTCAACTTTCTTTGATGGCAACACCTCCTTCTTTCCCTCCTCTTACTTATTCCCCTCCACCATCAACCTTTCTTTCCTTCTCCCCCTTTATCAACAAATATAGATACCTGGATTCATTTGATGACATTGTTCAAACTCATGTCATAGTGTGTTAAGGAAAGAGATGAATACATTGTTTTGTATTTATTTATTTGTTTGTTTTATTGTTTTTATTGAGTTATATATTTTTCAGCCCTCCCCTTCTTCCCACCCCCCTCCCTTCTACCCTTTCTCGTGATTCCCATAATCCTACATTACTCAGGATTTTTTTTTCCTTTTCTACTTCCCTTGTAGATTAGATCCATGCATATCTCTGTTAGGATCCTTATTGTTGTTTAGGTTCTCTGGGATTGTGAATTTTAGAGTAGTTTCTCTTTGCTTTACGTCAAAAAGTCACTTATGAGTAAGTACATATTATATTTGTTTTACTGGATCTGGAATACATTACTTAGTATGATGTTTTCTAGATCCATCCATTTGCATGCAAATTCAAGATGTCATTTTTTTCCCCACTGTGTAGTACTCTATTGTGTAAATGTACCACATCTTCTTTATCCATTCTTCAGTCAAAAGGCATTTAGGTTGTTTTCAGTTTCTGGTTATGACAAATAATGCTGCTATGAAAATAGCAGCACATGTCCTTGTGGAATAAATGAGTATCCTTTGGATATATATCCAAAAGTGGTATTGCTGGGTCTTGAGGTAGGTTGTTTCCGAATTTTCTGAAAAATCACCATATTGATTTCCAAAGTGGCTGTACCAAGTTGCACTGCCACCAGAAATGGTGGAGAGTTCTCTTTATCTCACATCCTCTCCAGAAAAACGTTGTCATCAGTGCTTTAGATCTTGGCCGTTCTTTCAGATATAATATGGAATCTCAGAGTTGTTTTAATTTGCATTTCTCTAATGGCTAAGGATGTTGAACATTTCCTTAAGTGTCTTTGTTTTAGATTCATCTTTTGAGAGTTTTCTCTGTAGGCCTGTACCCCATTTTTATTTATTGGATCATTTGTTTTTGAAGACCAGTTTCTTGAGTTCTTTGTATATTTTCGAGATCAGCCACCAGAAATGGATCTGATGTAAGGTTGGTGAAGATCTTTTGCCATTCTGTAGGCTACTATATTGTCTTGTTGACCATGTCCTTTGTTTTACAGAAGCTTCTCAGACATCTCACCTAGGTTGGGAATGTTATTGACCTACTTTTGTTTGATTGTTTTGGTTGCTGTTGTTGTTGTTATTTTGCTTTGTTTTTTTTTTTTTTGTTTTCATTGTTTGTTTCAAGCAGTTTTCTTTAAGTTCCTACCTCAGTTCACAAACAGAGTATTGCAGTTAGACAGAACTAATCCTCAGGAGTCAGGGAGACTGTTCAATCTTCTTAAAGTTCCTACAAGAGCTCTGTGATTACTGCTTGAAGAGCATAGACATGCATCACCAAAGGCAGGTATATAGAGTCTTGATGGGCTCTGCTTAGAGAATATAATAGAATTGAGTTCTACCTCAAACTACATGACACTTGATTGAAGAAAACAGAATCCTCTAACAGAAAAATCCTTGCAATAAACAAAGGCATTTTCATCAGAATTAAAATTAGAATAATGTTTGCATCAATATACTTTACAAATAACGTATAACTAAAAGGTGAAAATGATGTATGAAATTTGATTCACAATTCTAGAAATCCATTTTAAGGAATATATCAAAGATGTTATAAAAATATAGTTTATTTGATTCCAAGCTTCTGTACAGATTCCATGAATCAGACACTTATATTAAGCTTGTGCAACAAATATTTACACACTGAGTCATCCTGCTGTCCCAGGTCGAAAAATGTAGATATGATGGTGTATTTGCATTTGGTATACATACTGAATTGATACTATATCTATGTTTTTGTGTGTGTTCACTTTTGTTTAATGTTGAAAAATGAACTAGGCAAGTGTAGTTATTCTGGCTTGTACAAAATAAAACTTCTGTAGATTTTATGCAGTGAGGGAGCTAGTTAGTAGTGGAGCCAGGATTCTAGCCAAGTTCTACATGTACTTTAAAATATGAGTGTTTTAGGTCATTTTCTGGTGTCTCCAGTAGGAACTGAACAAATTCGAATGAGGCAATGAATAAATGAGTGAGTAAATGCCAGAGATAAAGGCTATAATTTCCCCACAGCAGACAGGCAGGATACAATTACAGCTGTGCCCTGATGGAACCACTTGCTTGGCCATTCACTGTGTACCCTAGAAAAGGTCTTCATGATTCCCAAAGTCTTCTCAACATGGCAGTGATTCTTGGGAGGTAAATGTAACAAGTTGATGGAATAGAATAAGCCAATACAACTTGCCAAAACAAAACTACTCTTAGTGATCAAATAGCTCCCCAGTTCATGAAGCTCATGGACAGAAGTTCACTGGAAACCAACAACAGAGACACAGTTGCATCATATCAGCTCTCTGTTGGCTGTATGAGATGATACCTACATATTGATCCTATCATCTTTATGGAAACTGAGCAAATAACTCCAGAAATTCCTTGTATTTTGTGTATATTTTATTGATATATAAACATCACAGGGTATTTTATTTTTTTACTTTTGTCCACTGTAGACTGTGTATGTGTGTGTGTGTTATGTTTATATATGCATATACACATGTATAATCAGGTGCATGTGTTTGTGGATGCATGTGGAGGCCAGAAAATCAGAAGATAATTTCTGATGTTGTTTCTCAGGCACCATCTGCATTACTTTGTTTTTAATATATTTTATTTTATGCATATGTGTGTGTCTATTTATGTACTACATATACATGCATGATCCTGGGGAAATCAAAAAAAAAGCTTCAAATACCCAGGAGAAAGAGCTACAGACAGTTGTGAGTCACCATTTGGGTTCTGAGAATGAAACCTAGATCTACAAGAGCAACACGTGTTTTGACTTGTGAGCGCTCACTCCATTCCCCACCTTACTTCTTGAGACAGGATTTCTCTGAATTGGAGCTCACTGACTCAACCAGTTTGGCTTGTCAGTGAGGCCCAAGAATTCATTCAACCATCCCTTCCTCCCAGATGAAGAGTTAGAAGTGCATCCATCCCACCAGGCCTACCTTTGAACACAGAAGCAGGGTTAGGACCCATGGCCTCATGGAAGCAGGGATGGGACACAGGTCCTCATTCTTTCGTAGCAAATACTCTACCAAATGAGCTGTCTTCCCAGGCTGTAGTAATTCCTTCAGTATGTAAAGGCATCCCAAAATCACTGTAGAGTGTAGAGTTCCTATGACTTGTGTTTTTATAGCTTGTGCAGTTTAGTACATTGTGACAGTTGTTTAATCTACTGATAACAACTACTATGATAATTTATCTTTTTCTAGCAAAAGTAGACATATAGAAATATACAGTTACTCAATTTTTTAAGAGTTAGAATATATGAAATATTGTCAATGAATACTTTTTTTCAGTATCAACCAAAGTAAAGCACCTTTGTGCTCCCTTGAAGCAAATAATATTAGATCCTCCAGATGCCTGCAATTTAATTCACACACAAGACTCATGAGAGGAATACACTAACATAACACTAGAAGCATTAGCTGTTATGGGTGGAAGCCAACTGTGAGTTACAGTCTTCCTAGAAAATTACAAGCCATTATGAACTTCATATGGCTCTGCTGCCTATATGTGCGCAAGCCACAGTTTGGTGCATGAGGCATAAGGTTTACATACAGACACATGAGTATTAAATCTGAATTGATTGCATGATCTAAGAAAAATGTTTCCTTTGGAGTCTTTAAGTACTGATTATTAAGGTAGACAGTCATAATAGCCAATGCCATGACATTAGAAATATTAAATCATATAATAAAAGAAACAAGATATATAGGAACCCACAAATAAAATTATTTTTTTTAAACTGTAAGTTCTAGGAGAATTGGTATGTATTCTTAAAGAAAAGCTTTTATGGGCTAGAGACATTGCTCAGTGGTTAAGAAAACAATCAGGATTTGGTTCCAAGCACACACGTAATGACTCACAAATATTTGCAACTCCACTTCTAGGGACTCTGACACATTCTATAGACTCTCTGGGCATCAGATTAGATTAAAGAGTGCCTGCCAGTTTTAGGAAGCTCAAGTGCTCTGACACCTTCTGCATGCATTTGTTCGGAAAGAGTGGAGGCTAGTTAATTTGATCCTTTTCCACAACTTCATAAAGGCTAAAGAGCTTCCTTACATGATGGAATCTCAGAATAATTTGCTACCCGATAATAGGATCAAGAGCTGGAGGTCAGATATGACCTTACTTACTTACCATACCACTCATAAGTAGATTAATAGATGGTTTTAATTTTGAAAACTTAAAGAATTTAAATAATTTACAATCATACAAATTAATATTTTAAATGTCTTTTAGAAATGCGAAAAGATACAAATCTCTTGATACATGTGTATTCATTAATTACCGCACATAACTATTGTGAATTCATTAATTAGTCCACTTAAATATGTGTTTTCCAGAAAGCTGAAAAGACTAAAATAAGAACCTTGTAACATAAAGCTTCATTGCTCACAATTGAATTGTGAATTCTAATTTCATATCATGCTGTACATAAGTATCCAAAGATGAGGAGAATGCTGGTTTTCAATCAAAGATTAAAATATATACATGGTGATTCTGTGTTATCCTCTAATGTGGCAATGTAAGGAATAAGCATTTATATCCACTCACACTCTGACTGTAAAGGATATGGGAGAAAGGGAAAAATATCCAAAAGGCCAAAAATTGAGCCCAATCATTCAGAAATCACAGTTTATAAAGATACAGCCAAATGTGTAGTGTATATATTATTAGAANATATTCTTCAGTCCATACTGATTAAAGACAAAATCCCAATCAGAAAAACAGAAAAAATAAACACTATGACACATCCTCCCACAAGGCAATTTGTTCCCTGTGGCCTTCCTTTCCAAAACAAGAAATTCCAGCCTTATCATGAGAGAAACGTCAGATACATTCCATTTTGCAATGGATCGCAGATTCTAGGTATTCTTAACAATAGAAACCTGGAGTCAGATATTATGGGGTGAAAGCTGAGAGACAGAGAAGCTGTGTAGAGAGAACTTTTACTTCTACCAAGGCTCAGTCCAAAGGAAAATCCTGTCTCTAAAAATCTTCAAACTGCATGGTCAGGCTGCATCGCTTAGACTGCTGCAGACTACTATCTCAGACAACAATGAGCTCCTGTATCCATCCTTCCGCCTTATATTTTTCTCTCAACACAGCTATATTACTCCTGTCTCCACCTCTCTAGTACTGGGATTCATGGCGTGGGATCCTAAGTGCTGGAATCATATTTGTGTGAGCTATGATTCTCTTACAAACTGGATCATGTAGCCCAGGGTGGCCTTGAACTAAAAGAAATCTCTCTGCCTCTGTCTCCCAAGTCCTGGGAGTAAAGGTATGTGCCACTACTTCCTGGGCTCTAGTGTCTTATCTCTGCGCTGTGATCTTCAGGCCAACTTTATTTGTTAAAACAAACAAAATATCACTACATTGTGATACTGGTTTGAAACACATGACAATTGCTCCAGAAAACCATCCTACTTAACAAATGCAAAGAATATTTTGGGGAAAACACTTTAAAAACTAAAGCAATACCAATAAAGTATATATTTCAGTGAGTAAAAATTGATCTCCTATTGGTCCATTTCAGCTCTTAATTGCACTGTTGCTATTGAAGTTGATTGTTGCTACTGAATGTTGCTATTGAAGTTGAAGCTGTAAGATATATATGAATGACAGAGTATCACAGATCCATCATATATATATATATATTATATATAATCCTTTTTCCTGACATGCTTACAATTATTTACACATATGCACATATATGACATATCATATCATACATGTGTGTATATGTTGTATATGATATATAAGTATATATATGGAATGTAAATGTTGGAGAGAGAAAAGAAGAGGAGAACTGACAAGTACATAGGGAGAGATGGAAGGAGAGAAAGATACAAAGTAGTCGATTTTTTTAATGTAGTTGTGACAAATTTGCTGGTTTCACACATAGAATTACAAATGCACACGGAAGAATTAAAAGCAATGTTACTTTGATAGAATAGTTTTTTAAAAACAAAAATGTTTCTTAAAAACATAAATCATTATAAACCCTGTCATTTTGGGTATATATGATTTGAACAAAATACTAGAGAATTAAGTAGGTGCTCATTATTGGTTCTATCTTGAATTAGCATTTGACCCATATCATACATTTCTCATTTTCCTTTAAATGTCCTCTGTCTTCAGTGTGTGAGCATGTATATATTAACGCATATTCACATATATATTCACACAAGACAGAAGCAGTGCATATATTTACATTGACATAAAGAAACAATATCTATTATAGGTTCATATACTTAGGAGAAATCATGAAAGACTCAGTTTGGTAGGAAAATCATAAAGATAGATTTGAAAAAAGTGTTTATTGTTGAAAAATGGGAGAACCTTATGAATCGTCTATTTTGTGAGATTCATAATTAAACAAAAACATAACTGGTGATAGCTTGTAAAACCATAATACCATAATACACCATGACATACGCTTTCTTAGAAAAAAAACTTAACATTAATTATAACTTTAAATAGAAGCAGAAAATAGCTCTCACAAAAATAATTTTTGCAAGGTCTTCAGACAAAGCTTTAATCACACATGGAAACTATTTATAAGGAATCAAAATGTGTATGAAGAAAACAATCTTGATCAGTAAACACTGGTGGAGAGTGTGTGAAACACTTTGTGACAGAGACTGGTTTCAATGATCTTTTTTAAACGTCTCACCCTTTATAGTTTTAAACTCTGAAATATAGCAAAAATAAGGAAGCAAGCAAGCATTCATTTATATGTCACATTGTTATTTATATAAAATTCATTACACAATGACTAAATATGATGCTACAATGAAAGAAAGGCTCAATTTAGAGACAGAGGAAATAAAAGAACTGTGGGTTAGAATAAATCTTGAAAGGAGGGCCAGAAAGATGGCTCAGTGGTTAAGCTCTTGCAGGCAATCTGAACTTGGTTTCCACCACCCACACAGTGGCCGCAAAGCCACCTGTAACTGTGGCAACAGACTTCTGGTAAACTCTACTAGTTTCTGCTGGCAACAGGAATACACATGGTGTGCATTTTACATACAAGTAAAATTCATACATGTAAAATGAAAAAGAAATCTTAAAAAAAGTTCTGGGAATAATGGGGCATTCATCAACAAAAGAAGGCATTTCACATGTGGATAATGTATTTTAGAAGTAGGACATGAGCTGTCTAATGTGTGTAGACTTGGAGTGACAGAAACGTACAGAAATTAAGGGTTATGTGTTGTGATGTAATAGAAACATTTAACTACATCTGCTGACTCTGCATGTTTATGGTGCAGGAATAAATTTTTTTTAATACTTCGTATCTTGTTACTTAGCTCATATTTCTTGAACTTACTTATACATTCATTAAATATTGCTAATTGATTCATGTATGCCAGACAGTTCTCCAGGTCCTTTGAATTCCTACAGTGAAGAAGACAAAACAGTCTTTCCATAATAACAGCACATATGTATTATTTACAAGAACTATTATGCTAAGACACAAACAAAGAAGATTTAAAATAAAAGTATTTTGACATAGTTAAAATGTGAAAGTAAACCTTTCATCAGTCTGGGAACATTGACATGAAATTCATGAAGGATGAGGGTGGGATAGGCATAAGTATTTAAGGAGTATTTGAGATTTACTATCAGGACTGTTTGTCATTGAGTATCCTTGTTCAACTCTGGTATTTTGTTTCTTTTGCTACAAAGCTGAGGCAGCCCTCGTCTTACATCTCCTGATGCTCTTGGAATAGAGGCTTTGTGTCTTTTCTTGTTATTAACTGGTCAAATTATTGCCAGACTTTATGTTTGGTGTTTTTTTTTCTTTTCATTTTTAACTTGAAGATGTTATAGAATTTGTTGATCCTTCAAAAATATTTGACACAAAGTATTGTTTCTTACTAGCATCTCAGCTTCCAGATGTATTTGGATTCACACTTCTAATTTTGTTATCTCATAGAAAGTTGGTTTAAAAATAAGTTTCCCTTCTTTAGAAAAAAATAACTTTTGTCCTGAGGGTTTGATCTTTGTATTTTAATATTTCTCAATTCTTGGTTTTACAGCAAATTTTATTTCGGTGCGATAAATTTAATACTTCCTTTCAAAAATAGAACAACAATTTGACTTGTAGAAACATCTGGTCTTTCTGCATCTGTATTGATGGCTTCTCTCACACACATACAGAGAGTTGTGCAAATCAGGTTCTCATTAAGTAGTAACGATTTCTTGAGGTATACATTTGCTCACTTTCTTTTCATACTAATTATCTATAAGAAAAGCTCTTCTATTTTATAGATCATAGCTGGCAAAGAACACATCAAAGATTTTACCAGAGCAGCCTAAATGTTCTGACATTTTAACTTGATCTCACTGTCAATGGTGGCAGTTAAGACCTGAGCATGGGGACCTTGGAGAGGGTTGAAGGGGAGAGGAGAGGCAGGAAGAGGAACAGAGAAAAATGTTTAGCCCAATCAATAAAAATCAATGAAAAAGGGGGGGGGGACCTGATAAGTAGCATTACTAGATTATATCATATAGTCTAATTATGCTAACACTCTTTCCTGGTGATAAGCTTTTGAACAATAAAAACACTATATCATTTTTAGCGTTAGCACTGGGAAGATGAGTCAGTAGCTGAAGTGCTTGTCTCTCTACAAGTAGGGCCTACGTTCACATGGCCAGAAGCAATGTAACTCCAATTGTAGAAGGGCTTATCTGAAACCCCTGTGTGCTTTTGACAAGAGGGAAAGTCAGAAGACTCTTCAGAAGCCTAAGGCCTGATGGTCACAGCTGCGAACAGCAAGAGATATTAGCCTTAAACAAAGGGGAGAGCAAAGACTGCTCCTGTCCCCCATATTTGTTCTCTGATCTACACACACACACACACACACACACACACACACACACACACACACAGAAACACGCATTTACATGTATTTTTGCTTTCAAAGAACATTAGAACTTGTCATTTTTACATTTATTTTTTACATTTATTAATGATACGCAGTGTTAATGAGAAATCTGCTGAATTTATTATACATATGTAATCATCATGCATATATTAATATATATATATACATGCACACATAAATATGATTTGAGCCTATGCTGTTGTTTATATTCTAAGCCTGAAAGGCATTGTATACAAACATTCCTATAGTTAAATGTGTTTATCCAGAGTCTAAGAATCATTTTTAGTTTAAATGAAAGAGACCAAATGCTTTTATATACTATTTTTCCTAAAGTCTATTTCCTGATAACTAATAGGTGAAATTGGTACAAATGAACTTTAACAGCCTGTGAAATTCTGATTCTCAGAGCGTTCTTCTGTTACAGATCTTGTAGATGGCAAACACTGTTTTGTTTTTGTTTGTTTGTTTTTGTTTTGTTTTCATTTCATTCCCATCAGTTCATGCACTGGTTAGAAGTCCAGACTCCTTTATATAATGTTTCCTGAAGAGCTCCAAGTCTAATTGGACATTATTGGGTTTATTATAGTATATCTAAAAAGCTATCAGATACCACGTTTTTCAATACAAGGCAAACATCCTATGAAGGTATCACTTGGAGGAAATTTTGAGAACTATCATTCTGATTAAGAGTGCCTCAAAGTTCTCTAACATTTCATTTTTGGCCTGCTTTGAATTCCCATCCTATTTTGCATTTGTCAAACAGAGTTCAATCCTCATCGACTCTTTTAAGCTAACACTGTTTCTAACTTTCACATCAGCTGTGTTTCCCATATGCTAGCTCTCCCTTCACTTATATTTGGCTTACCTTTTTTACGTAAAAGTTATGAGTTATTGGAATTAAGATTTTGAAAATTCTTGACTTTTTCCAGGGAACTATTTTTTAACTATAGAATATCATGTAGCTCACATTGATTCCAAACTCAATATAAAGGCAAGCCTGACTTCGAATCCTTCCTCTTTCCTCCACCTCCTAAGCAATGATAAAATAGTAATTTTTAATGTACAATTGATATGATTATAGTAACGCTCCACCATGTGCAGCTGATTATTTTTTGTAGAACACAGTCTAGAACTTGTATACTTGTATTTCCTTTTCTCTCCTGCTGACATCACATCAAATGTTAAGTCCTCACGTTTATAGGTTTTTAAAGCTACAGACATGTGAAAATATGAAGAAAATGATTACAATGATAATATTATGTCAGGCACATAAAGACAGGCATACAACGAATTAAATGTTAAAAATTACTCACAGTCCAATATTAGGTTTTCTTTATCATGTTTATAATTCTTCAAAAATGCTCCATTTTTATGCTGATGTTTATTTTATCTGTATTGAAATTTGGTATATTTAGCATGTGAAGCATCAACAAATGTATTGCTTAAAGATTTTGTTATTTATTTCTTTAGAAAATGAAGCTCAAGTTTTATTTTTCTTATAGGATAAACTTGATGAATACTAGGAAATATTTTCAAATGACTATCTTTTCTAAGATGTATCAGAAATGACTGTCTACTATTTTAGAGCTGAGTTATTGAATGGGGAGAACATATATATTTTCTGAGAAAATGTACTTAATTTGATAAAGTATGTATATAGCTTTTATAGTTAATATAACTCTCAGATTAGTGGCCAACTTATTATATGTTAAATCACATGTACTCAATGCACAGAACTCATACTTTTAATCTGCAATTTATTGTTATAAATAAAGTATTATAAATTCTCCATAAACTTACTTTTAGAAATTCAAGAGATCCTGTAATGGAGATTCCAAAGAGTCTTCATAATAAATGTGGCTTTGTGGGGCTAAACAAAGAAATCCCTTAGGAATAGGAAAAAGGATATGGAGGACCAGAGAGCAGCCAGGCTGACTGTGTTTAAATCAGTGCCCAGCTTTTTGAAAGCACAGCTCACTGTTTTCTTGGAAAATGTTTACCTTTACCACTGATAATAAAAGTTTCTGTTGTTCAAAATTTTGCTGAAATGTTCTTTATAAGAATTTAAAGAGATAATTAGAATTCAGAACTCCTGGTTTGGAGTCCATTAATCTATCTTTTACTCAATAAGAAGTAGTGGCATAAAGCTTAATCATGCATGATAAAATATTTCAATTAAAGTCTATTCTCATTCTAAGACTTGTGTAACAGCATTTGACAAAAATCATATGTCAATCCTGTTTTTGTCAATGGATTTCCTAGGGTTCAAATACAAACTATATTTACTTTAATTGTTTTCTTTATTCTGTATAGCTTCATATCTAAGATGAGTTCATTTAAAAAAATCTAATAAAATGTTCAGTGCTTTTTTTTGCAACATAGAAACATGGAATCAAAGAAATTTCATGCCCGCGGCTTCCAGAAGCATGCTGACATGTACGATAAGCTCTGAGGTGTAACTAGACAGCGATCTGAAGCGGACTCTGTGGCATTCTTCAAATAAGCAGTCGTGGCACTCTGCTTGAACTTGGAAGCAGCTTTAACTGATAATACTTATTTACCCTGGTAGAAAACTATCAATATGCAATCTGCCACTATTACTGGCAGGAGATAATGCAAGAAACGAAACTCTAGCATTTTATTTAAACTGAAAATACAGTGTTAAGAGCGATATCGATTACTTCAATCCCATGTCACATCAAAGGTATAGTTAAGCCCTGATTCCCATTTAAGTGCCATTTGCCTTTCAACAGATGGAAGCCTTAAGGGGTCTATTAATAAGTGTATAATAAGTGTATAGAGCTGGAAACACATCATACCATTTAATTTACTGAAGAATGGCGTGAAGGATCTTAAAAGCACTGATGATATTTCAAGATACCATTCCAATAGCAATGATTTAGCTGCATGCCAACTTAAACTGCGTCTGTATTTTCACACTGAAGACTTATGAGTCATGAGAGCTGAGTATTAACATACAAGCTGATTGAATTTGTGCAGGCTATATTGGCTGCATAACAATAAGCAAAGTACAAGGTATTTTTATAGGTTGATGGCGGTAGGGAAGTATTTGAAGCTCATATCATATACATGAGTGACAGCAACAGAAAAATATCCATAACACTTCCAAATATTCCCTATCTTTAACAATAACCTCTATGAAGACCAAAGGGGCTGTGTATTTTGCAGATGAGGATGTCTCCTTCTAAATGTGCTTGTTAAAACTTCAACTGATATTGTGATTGCTATTTAAGAGAGGCCCTTTAGGGAAGTAATATAATTAAATGAAGTTATAATATTTGCTCTCTAATTTAGTAAGATGGCTCTTCATATGAGAAGAGCGTTGGCAGTGAGCTACTCTTTCTGTATGTGTATACAATACAGCATGTGAGGACAGACAGAAAAAAAATATTTCTGACTGGGGAACAAAGGTCTCCCCAGGAACCAAAGATTAAAGGTTTTTTTTTTTGTTTTTAATTTTTATTTGAGTGTGTATGTGCATGTGCATTTGTATATACACATGTATGTGCAATTGTGTGTACATTCATGAAGAGTTCAGAGTAACAGGTTGGTATCCTGTTTTATTCTTCTCTGCTTCATTCTCTTGAAACATGTACTTTTACTGAACATGCCATAGACTCAGCCTTATAGCAGGAACTGAAGTAATATATTTATTTAAATTATCAGACATACAAACTAAATAATTCACCACTAATTGATCATGGATTGAAGCAATATCTTTATTGAGTAATCCATTTAAAGGAAAGGAAATTTTCTTTCATACCTGTTTTGTTATTTATTTATTTATTTATTTATTTATTTATTTATTTATTTATTGCAAAGGGGGGTTGAGACAGGGTTTCTCTGAAGCTTTGGAGCCTGTCCTGGAACTACCTTTTGTAGACCAGGCTGGCCTTGAAATCACAGAAATCTACCTGCCTTTGCCTCCTAAGTGCCAGGATTAAAGGTGTGCACCACCAGTTCCAAACCTAGTTTTTATTCCTACAAAAAAACATCTACATGATTTTCTACAATAGCTACAAGAGAACATTCAAACCTCTTACAATGATAATGGAAATTATATCATATTTTAAATGTTTGGTAGATATACTTACTGATGTCTAAATTTTTCTGAGTAAAACTGAATGAATTGAACAAAACCACACATTTTATATCACACTGCAGATTAGATGTTTAAAATATGCCTTTTCCTCTAAGTTATTAACAATTTCTTTTTTTCATTCTTTTTTTATTTTATTTATTTATTTATTAAAGATTTCTGTCTCTTCCCCACCGCCGCCTCCCCTTTCCCTCCCCCTCCCCCAATTAAGTCCCCTTCCCTCGTCAGCCCAAAGAGCAATCAGGGTTCCCTGCCCTATGGGAAGTCCAAGGACCACCCACCTCCATCCAAGTCTAGTAAGGTGAGCATCCACGAAACTGCCTAGGCTCCCATGAAACCAATAGGTACAGTAGGATCAAAAACTCATTGTCATTGTTCTTGAGGTCTCAGTAGTCCTCATTGTCCACTATGTTCAGCGAGACCGGTTTTAACCCAGGCTTTTTCAGACCCAGGCCAGCTGGCCTTTGTGAGTTCCCGATAGAACATCCCCCTTGTCTCAGTGTATGGGTGCACCCCTCGCGGTCCTGAGTTCCTTGCTTGTGCTCTCTCTCCTTCTTCTCCTGATTTGGACCTTGAGATTTCAATTTCATTAGAAGTGATAGAGTTTTACAAAATTCTTAGGCAATGAAAACTACCAACAGTCATAACTAGTTCTAATTTCACAGTGAACAGTATTTTAAATGTTGAGCTTTGGCCTAAATCCTTCAACTCAAAAACTGGTGTAATCTTGACAATAAAGTATTTCATTAGGAGTTACTATCTGATCTTTCAGCATTAAAAAAAAAGAGTTTGTTGGGAAAAAGGCTTATTTGGCAAGGATTTGGAAATAGTCTGTTTTTAGCACACTTTTAAGAACTGGTGTATGAGCCTCAGAAGTGCCCTGATGTAAACTTAGAGTTCTTCAACATTACACTCTTTAGGCACATCAAAATCATCAAATAGATCTTGGCCAAACCAAGTCATGACTTTAACTACAACTGTGCCCATTAAGAGATGAAGATAGGCTGAAATATTTTCTGTGTTTGCCACACCTATTATCTAAGCATGAGAGCACTGTGAAACAGCAGGGCACAGGTTATTTTTCCTCTATCTTGAAAGATTTGGGGATTATTTTTAGAAGACATACTTTTCTTTATCAGGGAGTCATACTATAATATGAAAGATGAACATGAACACATATATACCAAAACTATCCAAACACTATTATTCAACCAAGTCTTCTGTTCTAAGAATGAAAAGCAGTAAGGCTTAGACAATAGGAGACAAAAGAGTACTAATCTTCATACATACTCTGACAATTGGAAAAAAAAATCATGACTTAAAGGATGCCAAATGCCAAGCAGTTCAGAAACCATCCCGTCCAACTTGCGTAAAATCAATCAAACAAACAAAATATCTCCTCATGCAAAGTCATCCCCCATGATAACAGAATTGAAGACACCCCCAGGCTAGATAATGAAAATCTGAAAAAAAGTTAATAGATTTGCCTTTGTTTTCCTTGTGACTAAGCAAGAATAAGGAAATAAACAGAAAAATAAACATCTTCCAATGATTGCATAATAAATGAATAATATTGTCTGAATAAATCAGAAGCACCCAAGCAACTTGAGAATAATGCACAAAATATTAGAATCAGTAAAATGAGTGACTATTAAATATGCAATCAGAAATAAACCTTCACAGGGTATTAATAGAAAAAAGGTCCTATAACTTGATCTCACAGTTTAGATTTTCAAATAATGTTAAAATATGTACATAATAAGGAAGCTAAACTGGGTGATACAAATGTAAATACTCAGCATGAGAAAGCATTGTAAACTTCCTATCATGTTAAAGAGACTGCTGGGCAAAATGCTCATGATACAAATTTAAAGAAAAGTAATCTGGTAAATAAAATTCCCATATCAATACTTACCTTGATTGTGTTACTATAGTATACTTTCCCTATTAACAACAGTCCCACCCCCAAGGCTCTGGGAATGTGGATGAATAAGGAGCAGAATGAATGTTAGAACAGGAGGAAGAGAGGCAGACAACCATGCAGAATACTGAAGTTCAGACATGGCTTACCTGTGGCTGTACTTTTGCATCTACAACAGCCTTACCTACTTGCTCAATCCTCACATTATTGTCTTGCCAGAACCCTGAGGATTTATGTGTCAGTGACGATTGGTGGGGAAGGGTGAGGCATTTTCTTCAGTGGTAAAGCTACTCTTGAGTGTCACATGATGCTGCAAAAGAGCACCCCACACACTCTCCTGCAACTAACCCTAAGAAAACTCATTCTCTGTCAAAACACACATACACAGAACATGCAAGCTGAAGAGGAATAGTTAGGAAAAGTACACTGATTAGTGGGCATGAGAACATGATGGTGCCAAGGGAGGATAATTAAGTGTAAATTCAATTAGAATAAATCATGTATTTGCATGAAAATATAGTGAAATGTACTATTAAGTACAAGTAAAACTTTTAAAAGGAGTAAATAAAAGAAAATACATTGTATATTCCAGGGTATGCGGCTAAGTAAAACTTAACACTGTTTTAATATTAGTAATGTTTTTAGTCTGAAAAACTGTATATGAAGAAATATTTCAATGGAAACCTGAGTAGTACAGTCTTAAGACATTGTAGACTTTTACTGTGAAGTACTTTGGGCAACAATTCCTATCAAAGAGTGTAAGGAGCAGATTAAGATGGTGAAGAGAGAAGTTTGAGCTCTTATAACCATTCCCCCGCAGTTGTTCCCCTGTAGGAATGAAATACCACACAGCATAGGTATTGTCATGCCCTTTGCCTACCCTGTAGATCATTCTGTGTATCACAGTCTCATATTTTAATCTTTTAATTAGTCTGTATTCACATGATGTTTTCATATATCTAAATAACTCAATATGTGATGCTCATTTTAGCCATAAAGTCTTTAAAAGATATGCTTAGATTAGACCATGTTCAGAATTCCTCCAGGGAATATCGTTTTTAATGGTTTATGCCAGTATGCTATAAATAGCCTTGTCTTGTGTTCTAACTTGGAGGATAAATGTTGTAATTTTTGTTTAGAAGAACCAAGCACCATGCCCTGCTATGTTCTTTATAGGAAGCCTCTTTAATTATACTATTTACAAAGGTTTATATTATACCTTTTACTTATAGAGGGAAAAGCTACATAAACCTCAACCAATATGTACTGATGAGATTTTCTATTCTTTGGTCCCAATTCATATGGAAACAATAGAAGAGTTTATACCACCAAGTAAGTACGTAGAAGCATAGTTACCAGATATGGTATCTTCTCCCTTTAAAGCTTTGAGTTCTAACAGATGGAGAATCTGAAAGAGATGAACTATGCATATGTAAATACAAGATACTGTACATCATAATACATCCAGTGATTCTAAAGACCAGCCTAGTGAATGGAAAAGAAATTCAAGGATATTACTATGTTCCCTCAAACAAGTTTGCAGGACCATTTGACATCATCACTGCTTGAATTTTTTACTAAGTATGATCCAGCAGTATGCCAGAGACATTTTTAGGTGCGAAATTACTTTAAAATTATATTTGTTTTTAAAATATGCATCTTATAGTACAGACTAACAAGGACTATCGAAAAGTACTTATATGATAGGAAAATTTTACTTGACGTACTAAAAATCAATTTAAACATTTTTTTCTGAATTTGAACTTATTTAAATAGTTTTGGCCAACAATAAATAAAAATGAAGGCTTTTTCTCAGTTGATAATTCCAGTTATTCTTCCTCATCACAAAATTGTTAATTTCAAACCACTGTAAAGACACACACTTGTAACTCCAAGATGTGAGCGGTAGAAGAAGAATGTCTACAAATCTGGAAACAACTTGGTCAGCAAAGCAAGTTCTAGGCTAACAAGACTTGTGTCAATGAACAAAGCAACAGAAAAAACAAAACTGCTCAACCTTGTAATAACTAAACACAAAGATATATGTATAAAATTCCAGAAATACTGAAAATTTTGCTGTGAATTCCCTTGACACTAGTCACATCTCTCTTAGATTTTGTTTCTTGTGTTTATTTCTCTTCTTACTTTTGCACAATCTACTTGGCTCCGGAAGGAAACTGAAAGCTTAGATAATAATGACAATGATTCTCAAATCGAGGTGATCTAGAACGCCATTGCTACTGACACTGGCATGTCTCTCATTGGAAACTGTGTCGTGAAGACAAGTAGAAACATATCGATCAAAGTGACATAAAACTCCATCACTGTTGACACTGCCATGTCTCTCACTAAAAACTTTGACACCATGAAGACAAGTTGAAATATATAGACTTAGGTTTATATGAAAAATCTGTGTATGCGTGTCTACTATAATCATGAAGGTGTGTATAAATAGGTTTTTCAGATATGACAATTTCTCTCAACATTGCTGAGTTATATTATGGCTCATTCTTAGGCTTCAGTACTTTTCTTTTGAAGTTTTTTAAAATTATTTTTAAAATATGTTGCATAGTCAAACATTGTGTCTTATATTAATGAAAATGGAAATTTCTTCAAACTTGTTTGATAATTTGTCACCTGCTCTTTTCATTTCTTACACAATGCCAAATCTTCTTTTATTATCTAATTTTTTAAAAAAAAACTATTTTAGTAGTGCAATTTTGATTCTGACGCTTCCTTTGAACACATTTATCTGTTGTGCTGGCTTTAGAATGCATTTACATATCCCCAAATGACATTAAGTACTGTGCTTTATATGACTGGAAATAATTCTGTAGCAGTTAAGAATATAAACCTATTTGGTAAGCAATATAATTTCAGAGCCTTTAAAGAAATTATTGAGAAATACTATACTCTTCCAAACCTTTATAAATGATGAAGAGACCTGATTAGAAATGGTGAGGTTGCTTAGACGCCATTGTTTCAGATGTTCAAAATCATGAGGCTATTTTTTCTTAGTACATCTTGGAGAAGTAAATATATTTTGTTAATTTAAATAATTTTTACAACTATAATTTAAGTAGTAAAAAAAGATCAGCTGTAAAGTTTTCTAAATATTAGTGTGTCTAGAGTTATATTCAGCAAAAAATGCAAAACAAAAATGTTATAAGTAGAAACTCATTTTAGAATAAGTAACTGACAATAAAAAACTCATCATTTTTTTTAAAATAAATGTAAGTGACAGTAAATGTCCAAAGTTCCTCACATCACAGAGTTTATTTTAAAATTTTGTTTGTCAAATTAAAATTGTTATTTCAAGTGCCCTTAGTGTAATTTTAAGGTTTTGATAACAACAAAATTAGATTTAATTAGAATTTAAAAGATATAATAGACATAAAAAATAATTTTATAGTTGAAATTCTTTTCTACAGCCTGACTGTTATGTAATGTATACAGTGATCACAGAAAGACTCAGATACTTTTGTTCTTACACTATTTCTTGTGTTTTCTGTCATTAATATAATGAACAAATAGTTACATATGCATGCTTTAAATAACTTATCTTAAATGTATGAAGTAGCATCTATAGAAAATGCAAAAGTCAAATCTAGCCTCTGTGTTCAACATATACACTCAGGATTCATTTAATTTTCATAATACTTCATGTAAGGGACTGATCAAGTGACATTTATCTTTCTAAGCATAGTTTATTGACCTTAGCCCAAATTGCTTCAGTTCTCTCCACTTCTATGAACGTGGCTGAATCACTTTATTTTTGTACCCACTCCAAGTTTTACTCATTCATCTACAAATGGGTTTCTACACTGAGTCTATGTTCTAGCAATTGTAAATAGTGGACTTACAAGTTATTTTTGCCATGATGACTTCATTTTCTTTGGCTAAATGCCCAGAAATCATATAGTTGGATCCTATCCCAGAACTACTTTTAGATTTCTGAGGAACTTCCAAACTTTTCCATAATATCAGTGCCGATAATTTGAATTACCATCAAGGGAACATGAGTTCCTTATGTTTATATCCTTATTAGCATTTGATATTATATATTTAAGTTATGTGTATATTTATGTTCCTGTTTGTGCACTCCTAAATGCAGATTCCTGCAGAGGTCAGAGGAGGGTGTCAGATGCCCTAGAGATGGATGTATGGATATTTCTGATATGTCTGATTGTGTATTGGGAGCCAATATATGGTCATCCACAGAAGTAGAAAGTGTTCTTAATGCATGGTTACTCCAGCACAGCCTTTGATATTTGACTTTGTAATTTATTTTAATCACTCAGTCTCAGATGAAATAGTCTCTCTCTCTCTCTCTCTCTCTCTCTCTCTCTCTCTCTCTCTCTCTCTCTGTGTGTATGTGTGTGTGTGTATAAATACTGTTTTTTTCTCTCAGTATTTTTAAACACAATAATAAGCATTTTCAAAAAATCTTTCTTTCTTTCATCCTTTTCCAAGAAAACTTTTCCAGGCATAGTGGTACAAGAACTAGGGAAGCAGAGGTGGGTGAATCTCTGTAAGCTTAATACCATCTTGATCTATAAAGTGAGTTCCAGCACAACCAGGGGTATGCTGGTAAACCTTGTCTCAAACATCATAAATATAAAATAAAATGAAAAGGAAAGGAATAACAGAAAAAAGGGAGAAGAAAGGAAGGAAGAAAGACGAGTAGGAGAAAGAAGAAGGAGGAGGAGAGAAGAAGAAGAAGAAGAAGAAGAAGAAGAGGAGGAGGAGGAGGAGGAGGAGGAGGAGGAGGAGGAGGAGGAGGAGGAGGAGAAGAAGAAGAAGAAGAAGAAGAAGAAGAAGAAGAAGAAGAAGAAGAAGAAGAAGAAGAAGAAGAAGAAGAAGAAGAAGAAGAAGAAAGAAAAGGACGATGACAACGAAACGACGGCGACATGCTGGAGATGTAGATGTGACTCTGAGGTTAAGATCATTATCCAAAGTTTTAGAGGTCTCACGTTCAGTTTGCAGCACTCATATAGTAAGTAGCTTCCAGGCATCTCTAATTCTGTCTGTACCTTCTTGTGCATATCCACTACAAGGGCATCAACTATTCAGTTGGTAGGCAGATATATGTGCAGGCAAAACAGTCACAAACACACAGTAAAATAATTTTAAACAAAAGTAGCAGTTCCAGTCAGGTCATTTTCTTACTTTAATTGCACCATTTTGGGGCAAGTTTTCTACAGTTTGGTGAATTTTTTGCTTCACCTTTTGCTTATATTTCTTGTGAGCAGAGTCTTTTTACATTGATGTAAATCATTCTCTCACCTCGACCCTGACGTACACACACACTTTTGGTTTGCATTTGTTGCGTGAGGTTAGGAGTCACATTAAAAATTCCATTGCTGCCCAAACACCGGGCTTCTTTGTGACCTTTGTGGCAATACAGGACTCAGATCCAGAATGACAGTTATCACATATACTCACTCATAAGTGGTTTTTAAACATAAAGCAAAGTCCACAAATCACAATCTTAGAGAACCTAGACAGCAATGAGGACCCTAAAAGAGACATACATAGATATAATCTACATGCGAAGTAGAAAAAGACAAGATCTCCTGAGTAAATTCGGGGCATGGGGATCTCAGTAGAGGGTTGATGGGGAGGGGAGAAGAAGGGAGGAAAGAAGAGAAAAATGTTTAGCTCAATAAAAATTTTAAAAAGCTGACAATGGATAATATAATATTTACATGGGTAACAGCTGGAGGACTCCACACCACAAAAACATATAAAAGAAATCCAAGGATTCCGAGTGTGAGAGAAATAATTGCAAAGGCAGAGAATTACTTGTTACTCAATATACTTCTTTAATTGTTTGTTTAGATAAAATAATACTGCAATAAAATGACCTACCTGTAAAACCATAAAACAAGATCAGTGCCAAGCCACCAGTGGCTAATGCATTTCCACTATATTTTTTTTGTCATAGTATCAAATCTTACACTGAGACTTTGATCTCTTTTTTGTGCATTTGTGTACAGGATAAAGAATGAGAGTTACCTCTCAGCGTCCTTCTTGTGGAGATCCAGTTTCTCAGCATTGTAGATTACAGTGGTTGTCCTTTTGGGAATGCACACCTGGCCTTTTATGACTCAGTGGGTTGTAGCTTTATTGTGGAATCACAGTTCCATTCCTTTCATTAGTTCCTATTTTTATTTACCAGTATTATGGTCAGATTTTTGTTGCTGTTATGCTATTCTTTGTTTTGTTTCTGTTACTGGAGTCTGTGGTTTGCCTTGGAATGTATGAATACTTCGGAATTTCTGCAGCTTTGTTCTTCTCATTCAGGTTGACTGTGGTTATTTAAGTCGTTGGGTTTTAATGCTTTCAAATACACATTAGTATTACTTAATCTAGGTCTGTGACAAGTGTGATTGCCTGACTGCTGAGTTAGTCAGTTGAGTCAATCAGTTGTGACTCAGAAAGACTTTGTGTACTAATGTCAGGAGTTCATTGGGAGTCTCAGCCGGGATCTGTTGGTGCTATCCACTCATTTTCATCCCAGTTTGACACAGTATAAGTAACTGTTCAGAAAATGTTACTCTCAGAAGGATTACCAATCAGAGAGACAGGAAACAATAAACATAGAACATGCAATAATAAAAAACTAAAGATGTAAAGACCTATTACATCAGTTTATATGGTGCTGTTTTCTATTTTTTCAAATAGACCTAGAAAGGTTTTGTAAGACTGTACTTTAATTAAGACTGCACTAGACAAAATCACACTAAAGCATGCTAGAGAGAGTGCAGAAACACTGATTCTACTACATTACACCCAACTGGGATGCTTGGCATGCTCTATGAACAACTTTCTTTTTTTTTTTTTTTTTTTTTTTTTTTT